>NW_010297503.1:96871-153348 GCF_000700745.2 Antrostomus carolinensis | reverse complement strand
CAGGTCAGCTAATGGAGAGCAGATTTTTTACTCATTCTGGTTCTTTTTTTTCCCTTTTCCCTCTATTTATATAACACACAATTTGTAATCTTTTTAAAACCAAAGAAGAGAGAAGTCTTGAGTTCATCTAGATTAAAATCAGCTGCAGCCTATTAATGGACTCAGACCAAGACTGAGACTTTAGGAAACGAAAACACTGGACTAAATTAGACTGAACTGGCCTCTGTCTCCTGGTGAGGAGATTCATATAGCGAAAGGAAAGGGGAAAAGGGGGGTAAAGGGAGAGGATCTCCATGTGGTTTTAATTCATTTTGATTCTCTTCCTGAAGCTAATTTATCCAACACAAAGACTCTGTAGTGGGCAGACAGGTTTTTAGAAGTTTGGCTTTCACTGATAAACAACTGAATTCCTGTTCTGAAGGTCTGAGCTCAGACCTGTGTGTAATCAGCCGAGGTTTAATGTGAGTATTTTGGTACAGGGTATTTCAATTACATATTAGAGTCCTTTCATCATCTGTCAGAGTTTATCCTGAAGACTCTCGGATGATTGATCTAACTCCTCCATTCATGCTCTCCCCAGAAACAGACAATGAATTGTCTCATTGAAGAATCAGATCAGCAGACACATGGGCATGTCAAGCCAAAAGTACTTCCACTGGCCTGGCACCCTCAGAAGGCAGTGGGCATAGAAGCCTTTGCCACCGAAGCAGCAACACACTGTCTTCTGCTGAAGAGAAAATACACAAATGTTCTATTCATCCCCTTTGCCACTGAGTCTTTTTAATTGCATTCTTAGCCCCATTGGTGTGTGTAGTCCTCTAGCAATGTGCAAGAAATTATATCTTTACCCTAAAAAAATTCAGATAGTGGGTGAGGAAGTGAGGCAAACAGTAAATCATTAGCTGGAAATTATTTGAGTGGTTATGTTAGGCACAGACAGTCATTGGTCACAGTTTTCATGTACTTAGTGATGCTAACATGTAATCTAAGCAAAACTAAAAGGCAAATGGGGAGATTAATGGAGGGACTGAGATGGGGGAGGGAGTGGCTCTGGGCCTTGAAACAGAGGGTTGACTGAGACAATATCTATGGGTGTATGGTTTCCCAGTGCTTCAATCCCATTTGCAAATATTTGTTACAGTAAATGAGCATATACAGGGCACATATCTATTGCTGACTGGCTCATGAGCCACAACAATCAGCATCAGTTGTTCACTGCTCTTTTACGTATGCCCCAGGAATGAGTAATATCAAAGGAAATATGGTTTTAAGATTGATATCTGAAGATATCTGGCTTCAGCTGCTAATTCTTCCCAGTTTTGTGTAATGGTGGACAAAATAATTTCTCCATGTCCTATTTTCCATCTTCTATTCTAATTTACAGCAATACTGAAATGTTCAGCATTATATGTAAGATGCTCCATTTCTACAGTGTTAAATATCATATATACATACACAGGTAATCCAGATATTGCACAGTTATCCAGAAAGTCTTATATATCCTTATCTGGGCATAGTTTTCCAAAGTGAATTTTGCAATTTCATGGCTATCTCACCGTATGAGTCAATTCAAGCAAAGGTTTAAATACACACATAATCTCTTACTCTTTGCTTGACTTAAATAACTTCTCACATTTATAACAGGTTATCTGGAGACTAGGTTAATCAGCACATGGTTTTCCCAGGGGATTCTCGTGTAGTCCTTCAGTCTCCTGACCACATGCTGTACCTCCCTCTCTGCACCCAGTCCACCTCCTATGTGCCACAGTGCTCTTAAAACAGGCCAGAGATGCTGCAGAGCTTTTGGAATGAGACTGGGTTTTTTTAAGGATAAATCAAAGTGCTGTGAGAAAGACTATTTGAATACAAAGGTGAAGGACTGGAAACCTTCTTAGCGTTTCCTACCCATATTCCTTCTTGCCAAAACTTAGGGCATGATACAGCTGTAATAAAGTGACCCAAAGGCTTTTGGATACTGTTAGGGTGTCCCACTTTCTGCTAAGCCTTTCTCAAATGCTGCTAGAAGTGAATTGGTCTGCTGTCCTTTTCAGTTACTTTGTTTTGTTCTTTTGCTTATATTTTGTCAGTAAGTCTTATTATTTGTCTAATGCTCAGACAGATCACTTTTTCCCCTCTCCCCAACAAGTGTTAGATACTGATGACTCCAAAAGAGGTGGTTAAAATTTTATTCAGAAAAAAATGGAAGTAATTAGCCATCTAGGACTTGGCCAAGGATAAGGTGTGGTTAAAGGATGAAACTGAAGTCTTTTTCACCTGCTTAATGGATTTCAGAAATTTATTTTAAGGTTCAAAATAACCTATCAGTATTTTGATAGAATTAATTCATTTTGGGTGGCCTTGGATGGCCTTCTTTAAGAAGAAAACTGCTCTTGGTATTCTTTACCTTCCAGAAAAACAGTTAGTTTTATGCTTTTACTATTCCACATGCTTTGAGTGACAGCTAGCAAAATACCGAAGAAATAATTACACTAGTTTAATGTAGTAAAATTTATGTACTTAGCATTGGCTTACAGTAAGCCTCACGTGTTAGGATCTGCTTCATATGTCAGCAAAGATACCGTATTCATCCCCAACACTTTTAGGAGCAGAGCTGCGCTACTCAGTGTTCTAATCTCCACATTTAGGCATCTGTTCCCATGATTCCCTTTGTCTCGTGAGGTCCAGACCCTGCGCAGCCTGTGGGGTTTTTTTGCAGTCTTTTGTTTTCAGCAATTACTAAACAAAGAGGTATTTAACTGTAGCCTTATTTAGCTTGAAAGGAAATGTAGTGCTAGATCTAGCAGTTTCAATAGGTTTTAACCCAAGATATAACACAAAGCTGCAGTCTTTTTCTTCCATTGATTCAAACCTGAAGAAACCAGATAGGGTCAAACAAAAAACTCTGGGGAGAAGGATGGGGTTCAGAGAGTCATTTCAAGGCTTCCAGCTATGACGTGGAAGTTATTTTCGAGAAACCTGGTATAATGTGTTTGCAAACCTGGGCAACTTACTGTATTGCCTAGTCTCAGTTCGCAATGTAAAAGTTGTCGTTACAGCCATAGAGCTAGAAGTGGTTCAAAAGAAACACTTTTGAAAAGGAGAGGAAAGATTTCAGAGTGCAATATTCAGTTACTATGAAAAAAATTTTATCTTGATATTCTACCCTGACCTTGTCCATTTTGATCCTTCCCTGTCATTCAAAATGGGGTAGCGGTAAGGTCTTGATCCTGGAGATTCCCAGGGATGTGACACAGCAGAAGTGACGTGTTACCTCTGAGTGCCTATACCAGGCTGAGCTCTCTCAAGGGCCTGCAACATTTGCTCATGTTTTACCCACAGAGAGGAAAAAGCTCACAGTTTTTCAGTTTTCAACTACATAAAGTTCTCTGCAGAGAGAAAGAAAATAGCAAGAGAGACATCCTGCTTTCATGTTCTTCTCGTGGTCCCGTAGCTGGCCACACAAGAGCATGTGCAGCCACACATGCCTAGGCACCCAGAGCTTAGTGTTCTTCAGCACACGTGCATTTATGTGACTCAGAGTAAGTTCCACTCCTCTGGTCTGGCGGCTGTTAACAGAACAGGAAGCAGAGCCTGTTGGGGGTATTTATTTTAAGAAGCTGTTGTACAATTTTGGTTCCTTTCAGCTGTAGTGTTCGTTGTCAGCATATGGCTGCTCTCTTGGGGATGCTCTGAGTGAGCTGTACAGCCATCATTGTTGTTTCTCATTTGCCTTGCTGTGCTCCAAACTTGGTGTGGTTTCAGAGTGCTCTGTTGATCTATCAGGTCAAGCTCCTCAGGTGCCACTTCTCAGATGGTAACCAGCAGTCATTCACCCTGGCTGCTGTCAAACCTGTTCAACTTTCTTTAAAACTATGCCTGCTAGTGTAACAGTCTACTAGTATTTTATCATGAAACCTATATCTTTCAGGGAGCTTCTACTTATATGATGCTCTGGAGAAACTATGGTCAGAAGCTGCTGTACAAGGTGTAAGTTTGCTCACCGTTTGAAACTAGGTATAAGAATAAAAGGCAGAATAATATAGAAGAGCATCCTGTAATGTGATGGGTTTTTTACAGAAATACCATTGGAAGGATCTTTATAGTTATTGCAATACTTTACCTGTGATGCTTTTTAATACTTTCTGAAGTGAGATGGCTTTATTATTTAGAGAGCTCCAAGCAGTAAAATTGTCCTTAGCCTAGGAGTTTTGATGCTGGTCTCTCCAGCAGCTGTTGGGGAACAGGCCATGAGTTCTTCCTCATCACCACTGCCTGTTGGGTGAACAATGCATTTGGAGTTATTTCTGTTTGCTTTTAGCCTATTGGTGAACTTTGGCATAGAGCCTGGAGCACAATGGTGGAGGAAGAATGAAGTTGCTGGCTTCAGTCATCAGCAGTTTTCAGGGAAATGAAAATGGCTCACCCTGATGCATTTTCCAGGAGTTGGACATATTGTGCATTGGTCTCAAGACTTTCAAGCTGGGCAGCAGTACCTACAGGCTTCCAAGCAATATAGGCTCCTAGTGTGCGTCAAATTCACTTATATTCTCTGTCTTCTTGCTTGTAGCACTTTTCACAAGAGTCTCCTAATATTATCAAATGATTTGTTTCTCTTCCTTAATTACTAGTTCTAAAAAATCAGTCTCATACTGTTCAGAGAGAAACAGGCTAGTCACTAAAGGCAGAAATGAAAGAGCAGTTAGCTGTGTTAGTAGAGCTCTGAGAATCCAGCCATGCTGGTTTTCTGAGCATACTTAGTGTTTTGCTTTGATGCTGTGAGGCTTGTATGGTGAAGGGTGAATACAAAAGTAGAATGTTGGTACTTGCCCAAAACTTCAGATGCTTATCAGTTGTTATCTGAAGTTCACATACCTGCAAAACTGGGCTTGAGGCTCCACAAGAGAAGTTTTCTTTTGAGGGTTTTGCTTTGATTTGTGTTGGATCTATCCAGAAAATGTCTTGTGGCATATTATTTGAATTTTTGCAGTTTTTTCTCCATCAGGAAATAAAGTTCCTGAAGTTCTGAGCCAGCGGAGGAAGGTGAAATAAGATAGATGTTCACATGTTCAGAGGTTTAGTCTTCAGATTTTTGCCAAGTTTTGTTTGAAAGTTTGGTCAGGTTCTGATGTCATCCAGAGTGATTCATCTGCTTCTCACTGTCTCCCAAGTGGGTGAATCATTCTGTATGTCTCTAAGATGCACTATCAATATACACAGACAGAGGTACACTGTCCTGAGCTCAAACCCTTTCCATGTAAGTGACAACTGGCAGGTACATGGAAATGTCCTTTCCTGGTTTTCTAGATAGTCCACTTTTGATTCCCTCTTCCTAGAAGTAGGTGAGGCTGAGAAGGAGGCAAACATGCCTGTCAGAAGAGTAAGTTTCTTCCTTACTATCAAGTTGAGAAGATTATTTTCTCCATCCTGCTAAGTTCCCTGGCACTTCCATTTTTTCCTCAAATATTGGTTGGCAGTATCCACTGGAAGAGACAGTCCTGTCTGGGACAAAACCTTATTTGAAATACCCACACTATCTTTTTTTTGTACTAGACGAGAAAACTGTCATTTGAGGAATAAAAAATGAGTTTCTATTTCTATGTCTGCTTTTCTCCTCAACCTTCTATCTGTTGATTTGACTGATTTGCAGCCCTTCCTTCCCCCCTTGCTGCTAACTAATGGACTTTGGTATTAAGCCAGCCTTTCAGTGCACACACCACTATGCCAATGAGAGTGTGTGCAGCTATTCTGTCTGCTTTGGAAGGCTACAGATGCAGCCAGAGCTAGAACAATTCCCGTATTGATCCTGCACTTGTCAGTTAATCCGTCATAAGGCATGGGAATCCTAGCCCCTTCCACATCTGCCTGCATAACTGCAGGGGGAAAACCAATTCTCTGAAGCTCTCACCAGGGAACAAGAAAGCAAAGAGAAATGGGAGCTTGCTGGGAGAGAGGGCTGTAAGCTACTGGGCTGGAGGGCCGTGAGATTGCCTACCTGCTCCACCCTTTCCCCCCGGCTCCTTTTCATCCTCCGGCAGGTCAGCAGGATCAGGTTTATGTTAGCGAACCATGAAGCTTATCAAATAAATGCTGCAGCAGCAGGTGTTTGGCTGTCTCCACAGGCCAAGTCTAACAAGGTTGATATTGTGTCTGTGGCCAAAGTAGTGCAGTAATTACTTTTCTGGGCTTGGAACCCCCAAGAGGTTTCTGGGAACCAGTTAAAAAAACAAACCTTGCTAAGAGCAGGGGATTTTTAAAAAGGAACAGTGGTGCTTTCTGTGCCAGAAGGAGAGGACAGGCGTTTCCAGTGCAGCATCCAGAGTGGTACCCCTTCCCCCTGTAGCTTGCTCACATTACAGGGGCCAGGACAGAGGCAAAGTGCTTGAGTCTGGTCGCTCATGTCAGAATGGGCAGCTTATCTTGGCCCATGGTGGCATGTGGAAACACAGCTGCTTTCTTTAAAGGCATTAATGTGGTACTGCAAGAAGGAAGAGCAAACCATGGGTTAGGGAGGCCCTTGCAATTCCATCAATATATATCAAATTGACTTAAGTATCAGGAGTTGCATAGCATAGCTTTCCCACTGCTGTCTAATTCTTGCTTTTGAGCATTTCTTTGTTAAGCTATGAGTGCAGAAACTGAGTTATGAATAATGATGCAACCTAATTACACCAAAGGAAGAAGAAGATCTCAGAGCACAGCCTCCACTGTGCTGTGTCCCTTTATCCAGGGTACGGAGGAGAAAGTTAAAACAGGTCTGTACAGCGATGGCATTTTGAGGTAGTGATCTTCATCATTCTTTTTGAATGAATATTGATCATGTCGGCCAAAGCTTTTTCCCTGTAGCTGGTTATTACACATGCTAATGCTTATTATCATAAGGTCATTTAAACCCAGTTTAATAATTGCAAAAATTTCCTGAACTACTGGAAATTTCTTCTGCTGCTGTGTGGTTGTCCAGGAGATCAGAATTTGAAAGTGAGAAGAGGAAGAAAGCAAAACCAATGAGACATTCATAGGATTGCACATTAGATTTGAACCTGGTATGTTTAAAAGAATACTATTATATAGAACCTGTAAAATTCTTACTGTCTATAAGGAATTCTTTTGGCATCCTTCTCTGCTGTTGAATCAAGCTACAAAGCAATGGCTTTGTAGTGATGAATGAATTTTCCCAAGCTAGGAGAGTTAGCATTTCATTAATGTCTGGCAACACTTTCCCGTTCCTACTGTTTATATTAAGCTCTGTTTTTGCATATTACCTTGTATTATGAAGACCTGGTGCTTTGGTGACAGTCCAAAGATACCATGCCACTCGCTCAGTGTTCTTCAGTGTTTCTTGCTAAAGTGTTTGGTGCTTGGTGCGTTGTTGTACTGAACATGCTGTAACTGAGTGTGCTTTTGTAAAGCCCTGCTGTGAATGCCGCGGCATGCTAGTCCCCGGTGTTTAGTTTTTTGCTGGGAATACTGTGCACTGGGAGGCAAGTGCTATGGGTAGGTCAGACGATTGCTTCTTCAAAGTCCTCAGTGACTCTCCATAAACACTGCCCGAGTGTAGCAAGTAGTGAAGAGCTGCTGTACTAAGACTGCCGGGAGGGAAGATACTGTGATTTACCTCAGCATTATTGCTTTAAAGTCTAGCCTTAGTCTGCTCTTGAAAAATGGTGCTAGGGTTGCTTCCACAGCAATTTCCCCATGCTGTCAACACAATACAGATCAGCCAAAAATCAGGCAGGGTATGTACCTCCTCAGATGGACAAAATGGTGCTTATAGAGCTCACTAATTTGGGACACACTTGCCCAATATAGACAGTTTTGTTTAATGTGGTACTTTAATTTTTTATATATATTGTTACACCACTTGAGCACCTTTAGAAGGACACACAAAACAGTTTAACTAGACAGATTTTTTCATCTTGTATGTTCCAAATATTCAGGAATCATGTCTGAAATTTGGAGGAAGTGTTGCTGCAGAATTTGGCATAATTGACTATCTGTACTGAAGACTCAGATTCTGGAGGGAGATGAAGGACCATTTATTTATTGCTCTGTAAAAAGCAACTACCAACTATGACCAACTATAATAAATTATGTATATTATTAATACTTTAGAGGAGTGGATCAGCAAGAAGCCGTTTGGGACTGAACTGTATGACAATGTTAAAAAGAGGCTGAGGCATGTTAGGATTGGTGTTGCAGTGGCAGAGCTGTGTATGAGAACTTCACACATGACTTATCAGTGCTCACCTGAGTGTAACCAGACAAGAACCAGAATATATTTGCTATTAATATTACAGCTGTGATTTTTTTTTTTCTTTTGTGATTAGAGGAATGTGCCAGCTTGTGTGCGTGTGTGTGTTCTGGCAGTGGAAGGATGAAAGTGCTTACAGGTTCCATATGAAAGCAAGAGCATGCTGTCTGTAGGCCCAAAACAAGTTACAAAAGTACCTCATAAAGCTCGAGAAATAATGGCAAAGAGGAAACCAAGTGGCAGCAGATTAGACCAAGCTATTTTATATGCTGTGATGTTTTGTATAGTCATCTGGAAAGAAACAGAAGAGACCTTTTGAAGATCATTCATTGGAAACAATCTTTATTACTGATCAAGTTCACCTTTGTCAAAAAGATGATTATTTAAATATTAGACATGTTTTACTCCCATGGCACAAAACTGTTTCAAAGACTTGACCTGATAGATCAACTGTTAAATGGCTCATTAGATTAGATAAGGGAATTGGAATGTATTTGATGTTAATATTACATCCCTACATACAGTATGAAATCTCTCCTCATCTGTCATCTAGTGAAATACATTACCCAAGTATAGGATGTCATCTGCGGGTCTTCTGAAGGTTGGGGATTGGCTTGGGTATTACTTTTGCTTTTCCTACTTTTTATCCCCAGTCAGAAAAAAATGTTGATATTGGCTATAAAGAAATGAAAATATGTTGAAGTTTTCTGAAACTGGTAATGGACAACAGAATTCTCACCTAATAGTTTACATTTAAATCTGGGCTATATCAGAAAGAAGAAAAAGGGACTCTGCTAACCAGCCTGAAGGCAGAGGATTTCTTTCCATTCTTTAATGGAGGAGATTATTCCTGTCCTTTTAACATAGAAATTACCAACACGAATGGAATTACATGGACCCCTGCAAAGGCTCTCCTCTAATATAAAATACCTAATACTGTCATGTCTTGTCAGATTCCCAAAACAAGGTAATAGTGTGATCATGTTGGCAGGATGCTAAAAGCACATCTGTCACTTACATTAACTCACTCTTTTTTCCTTGATTAAGAAGTTCTATTACTCCATGGTCCAGATTCATCAAACTTATTTTTTCTGTAGCCCATTTCCATTCATGGCTTATAGTCAAAATAGAAGTTTAAATCTCCAGAATTAATCTTAAGCGCTTAATACACCACATGATTTCTGACCTAGCAAGGACTTGGATCTCACAGTAACATGTACAGCAAGAAAGTGATCCCAGCCTTCCCATTTCTTGTCTGAACCTGCCAAGAGCCACTGTGGAAACACATCAGAGCACTAGTGATGCAGTTGTTGGTGATGCCATCAATGTGTTTCCAATGGGACTCCTAAAAAAACAAACCAAACCGAAGCAAAGCCTTCTTTCTTGAACTGTTGATAAGTTCACCATGAGAGTTTACATATTTTAGATTTTAAATTTTGGTTTACATATTTTAGATTTTTATTTTAGATACATGATAGTTTACATATTTTAGATTTATTTTAGCTTTTCATTATATTTTCTAAGCCTGTGATGAGTAACAATAGCCATTGATCAGTTACTAATATGGTATATGCACATATTTTGTGTTTGGGAGCCAGTCCTGATGTGACCATAAAGGCTGCCTAAGCAGAGTTTCCGGGGCAGCATTATGTATTGGGCTTTTAAGCATCACTTGAACACTTGAATGACTTGTCATATCCTTCCCAAATGCTTTTGCATTCTCAACATGGACACATTTTGTTTTAGTGACCTGCTTTCAATTAAAAAGTTATAAAATGAGCCCTTGACAAGTTTATCATGAACTAATTTCAAATGCTCATATATTCCGAAACGTGGGTCTGAGGCAATGGTTGGAGGCTTTTACGAAAACACACAGAACAAACTCTTAGAAGAATTCATGGGAGAGTTTCTCTTGAAGAACTACTTGTGCAGAATTGCTTCTTGTCATCCCCAAGACAACTCATTACCACTATGATTTAAAATCTCTGGAGATAGTGAGACAATTTTTAGGAAACTTATTCAGCAGAAAATAAATAGTACTCAGGCCTTTATGTAGGTTAGTCTGGTCAGCCTTGAGAACACACAGAAAACTATACAGTGCTTACTGTGAACGGTGTGAGACTCAGTCTGACTTCGAATTTTAAAAATTCAAATAAAATTTCAGAAGCTTCTAGCTGGAATGCTGAAAATATTGCTGTTGACTTTTTGGAGTGTGAGCCATTTTTATAAATGGTTCATGCGGTTAATGCTAAATAAGTACAAGTTTTGAGGTCCATTGTATGGAAAACATATGAAGCTTGTAGTATCAGAAGGAAGATCAATGTGTTTAGAAATCATAGACTCCCATTTTCCTTGTTAAGCTATTGAATTTGTCTATTTTCCTCTCTTTCTCAAGCTGTCTTGCTCAGAAGTTCCCCTTTTATCCATTTTTTCTGTGCTAGTTTTTGAGGAAGTGGCAAGAGTATTAAAATATATGTATCAATCTATATATATATATCTGTATTAGTAAGATACATATAAATAAAAAATTCCTTATGTTATTTGGAATAGTGGTCTTCGGCCACTGCTAAGATTCCTGTTTCTCAATCATTTAATAAATTGGAAGTTTAATCAAGGAGTATAAAAGTATCTATCTTTGGCAAGGGGAAGGTAGTTTGGCAAACAAAAGGTAGGAATGGTAGAGATAGGAGGTCTTTTAATAAGTTTCCATGTGACAGGATAGAAAGAAAGCAAATGCAAAAGAAAACTAAAGGAAAGAAAAGAACATAAGGGAGAAAAAATTAAAGGACAGTACCCAAACTGAAAAGCCACTGAGAGAATCATCTGAGAAACTCCAAAGGGTGGGGAACGGAAAACTGAAATTGGGAGGGGACCTTAAAAAAAAAATCAAGACTAAAGCTTTGTCCATGCTGCCAAAAAATCTATTTTGCTCAATTTTGGCTAAGCAAGATAAACATTTTTTCTGGCATGTATAGGTGGTGGCCCAAATTTGTTTGTTTGTTACAAGTAGGTTGAAAAAAAACCTTCCAAAAATGCTTTTGCCTAGTCTGGTGAAATGTGCTAAATCATATTTTTGAGTCAAACAAATCTGGCCCCACAGAGGCCAGCCAAACACCGAGGCAGATCAGACATAGTTGGATTTCACAGCTGTTTTTAAATTCTGTGGTTTTAGCTGTGTGGATGTGGCTTAACTGCAACATCCCGCCAGAGCTCCCAGGGGAGGAGCACCCCAAGGTAGCATTCCCCAGCTCTGCCAAACGTGAGGAATTGTAAGCAAGGGAGATTCGACACTCAATGGTCTTGGTGTCTGTAGTGTAAAATTATGACAACAATGCCTGCAGCAGACTGCAGTAACATGAAGAAACCAAGGACACAGACAATTAGCGTGAGTATGCTTGTTCTACAACAGCATGCTGTGTGTTTGGCTCTGTTTTGTGCAACTGCAGTGGGGCCGGGGCTTGAGGTGGATCAGAGACCTGCTTGAAGGCAGGGAAAAAGGGGCTGAATATTGCCTTTGTCTTTGCTTTCATGAAGATTTCTGACTCATTTGGAGTGAGCCTAAATGGCACTGCCTGGTGTGTCTTCCCAAGGAGCCATTCTGCTGGGTGAGGATCACCAGGTGCAGACATTTGACTGTGGCCACATAAGACCATAGCCAGGTTTCTGGTTGTAGCAATGCTGATCTCAACTCATGGTCACCAGCAGGTGGCCAACTGAAGGCCAACTTCTGCATCAGGTCTGGTGCTCATCAAACCCCTTAGTGAGTCGTCTAAGGGAGCTCAGAAATCTGATCACTTTGTACTTGGGTTTAGCCTTTTGCCCCTTTTGCTCCCTGAACTGACTTCTTGTGGATGACCAAGTGAAGTAGCACTTCACTTCACTTGCACTTCACTCTAGCACAAGTGAAGCAGCAAGGAGAGATGGAGGACAGCACAGGTCCATGTCTTTTGCTAACTATTAATAGCTACAGCAATTTGGCTCCAAGGTCAAACCATGTGGGACAGTGAAGTAAAGCTACTTGTTTCAGGATCGCATACCCTCAGCTGGCAGGTGTTGCAGTGGTGGAAAGAACTGGTAGCACAATCCCAGCAAAGGCTATGTTTCCACTTTTTCCTATGAAACAAACAACTTCAGGTTTTTTTGGAAGGTCATACCAACCTCTGAGTGTAGTAAACTAATAGAATGTGGCTTGGTACAGATCTATACCTTGTGGTTGGTTGACTGCATCTACAAGTTTTTCCTGCAGCTGGCATACTTAGAAGTCCTCTTGGTGGATTTCATAGTATCTAATAATGGATAACTTAATAAGCCAGCCAGGGACATTTACAGGAGCTCTGTCTTCTACTTGGTTATCTCTTTTCACTGAGTTTCTGTAACCTCACATATGTTTGAAGACCCCTAACCTTTGTCAGACTTGGTTGAAAAAGATATATATTGGGATACAGAATGTGATTGCACAAGTCTTGTCTGTGTAGAAAACTAGACTAAAAAAGAACCCGATAAACAGTATTGGTAGGAAAATGACACAACTGTATTGTGTGCCTTTAGTGATTGCAAACATGATTTTGACATTTCTTCCTTCAAGCAATGTCTAATGTCCTACTGCTTCTATTCAACAGAATGTTGCAACTTCAACCTGTTTATTTTAGTTGAGCTGAGAAAAAACTGGTCTCATAAATGCTAATCTAACTCTTTATGTCAGTTCCAGCACACGCAGAAGAGCTAATAAGGACCTGTTAAACTGATTCTGGACATTAGAAATCCCTGGTCCTTAGGCAGCTTTTGAGGCTCACAGTGCTCCATGGGATGTAGGGCGTTAGTTTTGGGCAGCTAGCTAAAGGCATCTTCATCTTACTCAGCACCATTTTCTCTGGCGTGCCCCCATTGAGAGATAATTGGAGGAACAATGGCGAATTGAGCCACTCAGCCTGATTTTTCTGACAGTCTGAGTACCTAAAGATCCTTTTGCTGTTACTGGTTGTTTTACGATGCCATCTGTGACCCCTGTGCAGTATCCAGAGCTCCACAATGTAAGGCACTGTGTACACACAAGGAATAAAAACATGTCCCTTGCCCTCGCTGACTTCAAATATGGGTTATGGCTTGTCCAGCAACTCAGTATGTCAAAGTGAACACCAGAACTCGTGGCCAACAAAATCATAAACCATTTGAAAACAAACTCAGCTTAAACAAACCACATGAATAACCATGTAAATATTGTCCTGTTGGACACTGGAAAAATTTCTGAGTTCTGATTGGTGTGTTGATAAATTCCTGCAATCAACATCATGTGACAACATGTAACCCAACATCCAGCATTTCCTAAGTGCTCCTAAATGGGATCACACTTCTTTATGAGGTCTCAGAAAGGGAAAAAGTATTTTTAAATTGCTGTATTGGCAAATAGAAAGGGCAGATGGGGAAAACCAAGAACAACATATTTAGTTGCAGTAAGTGCCCAAAACCATAGAATGAATACCAGTGCTTTATGAAAGAGTGCTGCAAACAATTGGAGCAGTCCATTTTTTCTTACAGAATAATCTAGCATAAGCCATTCTTTTCCAGCCAAAGAGAAACGGAGAAAAAAACTTTGCACTGAAATTGCTGTGTTCCTTTTTGGACTTGCAGTAGCTTTGCAAAGCAGTGTTCACAGTCATTCATTCTGTTTTCAGCAGTGTCCTTGACTATACCCCCTGCCAGTAACAGGACCTGTAAGTCCAAGAGAGAGAGAGAGAGAGAAACAATTTTTTTTTTATTATTATTTTTTTTTTAACCAACTAGCGGAGGATGTGCTGAGCCAAAATAGAAATAGCAAGGTCAGGTCAGGGCAAGGCCCTGCATTTCATTAGCCAGGCCTGACTAGGAGTGATTAAATATGTACAAGAGGCTTTGAATAGATCCAAGGAGGAGGGATGACATTGTGGAATACAGAAAAATCATTCTTTAGTACTGTCAACTGACTAAATACAGGATGGTACTTAATTGGAGAGATAAAAGGAATTTATTTTAATTATTTTAATTTTGTAGAAGAGAGGGGATTTTTTAAATTTTCTGTTGAGTGTTTTGAAAGGGGGGAGAAGAGGGTCTGGACAAAAAGGGTGGGCCTGGCTTAATAGAATCCAGATAGCCTTGAGGTACATGTTGACCTAGCCTGCAGTTCTCATGAGTGTAACTTGATGAAGACCCAGTAAAAAGGACAAAATTATACTGGCAATAGAATCAAGGCCGTGTTAAACTTTGGAGGTGCTCTGGTTAGAAACTAATGGCTTTCTGAGCGCATTGCACCGTCTGTTTCATTAGACATGTTAGAGAGAGAATTTGAAAAGAATGGAGCTTTGAAGCCAAATAAAGTACTGTGTCAAATGGTGCTTTGGCTGCCCAACTTGAATTTGATATGGGGGCTGCCTGACTTAACTGAAATTTTATAGCTGTATTGTAATTCTTGTATGACAATCGCATTGTTGCATAGGTACCTAGGCACTGAATGCCCACGGTTTGTAGTCCTTTTCCATAGAAACTGCCAGCTCAGCTGGTTGAAATTAGAATACATTTACATTTGTCCAGAAAACCAACAACAGCGTCTTTGCAAAATTTCTAGGGTCTATTTTCTTAAACCATCCTATAGGAATTTGGATCTCAACTTTATATCTCTTCTGAAAGGTGATTCCTGCAGCGGCATAGCGCTCCTTAGTGTTCTGTTGGAAGGCTGAGTCAGAATCAGATGGGGATTACTATATACTCATTTTTTTATGAATCTAACTTAAAACATTGTGAAAGCCGAGATGTAGTTACAGTAGTGCGATCTCCATGTCTAGACACTAGTGTATTTACACTAGTATAAAGATATTTGTATCATGCTGGTTCTTACTGCCTAAATACTGTATTTTTTCCTTCTAGTCCAGTATGCCTCAATTACCCAAGAACTGTTTTCTTGGGCAGTGTTGTATCTTCTTTGCTCTATTACAGTAAACATAAAGCTTATAAAAAATATTTTTCTCTTCTGAAAGTCATTTGACAGTGGAGCTGACATTAATGGTCAGTTCACTGGCAGAGGAATACAGTTTGATTTATATGTTTTCCTGCTAAGATGTCAGATTGACAGCCCTGAGAACAGAAATACTCAGCTAATTGCCCAAACATGCAGCATATTGCAAACTTGGCCAACCTTTCACAGCGATAGTATCTTGATCCTCGAGCGTGAGAGCATATCTAAGCCCACAGAGGGCATTCAGTGCTGAACCCAATAGGGCCTAAGAAGTACTTTTTGTTAGATCTCTTCATTATTCACTAAGGTAAACAATGACCATGAGTTTCTTTTGTGTAAAGCGATTCAACAGCCAGCCTGGCAATAACAGCACCGAGTCAGAATTAACAGGAGCAATGTTTCAAGCTACGGTAACTTTATCCTGAAAGGCTGCAGATCCCAGTTTCCAACCCATGAGTGAGCACTTACCCCCCCACACTCCCCCAGCCATTGTATCTCTCCCTGCTGTTCCGCTACCAGGAATGACCAGCCTGCAAGTTTAGGTTGCACATTCTTCAAGATTTCTAAACTAGCACTAGTGTAAATTTAGTCTCTGAGGCTGGGTCAGAAGTAGTATTTGTCAATAGGTGGTTGCTGAATCACCACTGCTGTTCCCGTGTATACCCATCACAGCAAGTCCTGACTGCTGACTGATTGTGAAACTTCTCGTTCTTTCCCTGACCCTTCCCGCATCTGCTCCTCTCCTCCTTTTCAGGTCTTCCCCCTCCCATTTCTCTCATTCATGCCCTTCTCTATTTGCCTTCACCTCTCCCATTCACTTCTTTTCCATTTTTTTCTCCCTACTCTTGTTGATTCCAGTCCTCCTACATGTCCTCATGCCTGCTTCTTTCCCTTTCTTGCATTACATTTTTTCCTTCATCTGTCCCCACATTTTTTTAATTTATTCATCTTCCTACTGCTTCCTGTCTCCCTCCTCTCATCCTCACATGGAATAAGCAGCGGTGTTATGAATAGGGGGATGCTATTAGCAACATTGTATTAATCTATCCCGCATCATTCCTCTGGCTTGTCCTCCTAGTTTCCTGTTACCAGTAGCCTTAATGGTGATGTAGTTAATATGTCAAATTTTATTATTTTCCTTCCTTTTATTATAAATCTAGGAGAAGGAGGGGAGGTGATAGGGATGTGCTTATTTGTCCTTTCCTCCTTCCATGAAGCCAGGGCAGTTCTACTGTGGCCTTTTTCTGTGCAGAAGAAGGGGTAGAGGCCCTGACTTGAAAAACTTGGCTTTTTCCTCCCTTGAGGTTTTCTTCCAATCCCTTTTTTAAGTGAATGGAGAGGAGTGATTTTCTTGTATCGCTGGCACTCTTTTCTTTCCCTCCTCCCCTCAGCACTGTCACGTCCCTAATTAATTGAATTCCCTACTAGACCTTTTGTGAGTCATTTCAATTACCCATTAGTGAAGCAGCCTGGGATTTCTGCTGTGTTTTCACTCATCTTCCTGGAATTTCTCTTCTCTTCCCTCCCCCCTTCCCCTTTTAGTCACTCTGGTCTGTGAAAAGCATTAGATGGACTTCAGTGCCGAGTGCCTATATTGTTTGCAGGCCCAGCTGCATACTTCCACACTCTGCCTTGTGCGTCACAGCTATTCATCTTGTTTTGTACTTGGCTCTGCTGCAGATGCTGTAAATATGGTAATTTTAGATTCCCTGATTGGAAAGGGTTGCAGGGCGGGTCTAAGTGGTAAGAGCACTGTTTGATTTACACTAGTTCATTGTAGTTTCACAGAGTTTGGGGTTTTAAGGATACAGTTGAAATGAAACATGGTTTTAAGGACAGTTTCTTTTTTAGTGTTAGGAGAGGGATAAATGTGAGGTTAGCTTTGTGTACTGACATGCAAAACTGCTGCCCCAGAAACTCTAGGGAGACTGGGAAGAAAGAAAACATGAGCAGGAGGTACCTCCTCAGATTATTATGTAGCCTGCACACGTAGATAGCTGCAAAATGTGTATGGATCTGAAAACTCTAAAAATGGAAAAGGTCCAAGACAGAGAACTGTGAAAGGCAAATCTGGAGTTTGACAGAAATGCCATCAGTACTGAAGTACTGTAGACTTATGGCAGTCCCTGAAGAAAACAATCAAACAATTCTGGAAAATTTTGGAAATACTAGGCAGGACTGTAACAGGTAACATACATCATATTTCTGAAAAGAATAGGGCAGTGATAAAGCCAGCTTGCTAAAATGATGATAGATGCAGCAAGAGCCTGAAATCTGATGTCTGGAGAATCACATTTCTATTCTGAAATTGAATTTGTACAGCACATGAATCTTTCAGGCTCAGGGTAATTCTCAAGTGATACAGAGACACAAACAGCATCACTGAAAACCAACCTGTCAGAAATGTCCCCCACGCATCCTAAGTTACAAGAGTAATTTACAGTGCTCAAGCTATTATGATACTTTCATATTATTATGATACTTATCCCTGTGAGGTTAGAGTATTTCACGAGAGAACTGACTTTGGATAATCAGGCTGTTGTGAGAAGGCTCTCTCTCTCATGGCTTCCCAAGGGGACTTCATTTGTTGGGCTGATGGGAAGTGAATTTATGAGGGTTCCTTGCACATCGGTATTCATAGGTGCTTTTTTTTTTTCTTCCTAGCTCTTTACCCAGTCAAGGGAGGGAGGAATAGAACGGTGTGAAAATGCCACTTAGTACAGGCACATTAAGATGTTTGTAGGAGACCTGCTGGGCATTATTTTACCTTTTGTGTCTTAAAATCTTGGGCCTCTGGTAAGCAGCAGTGGATTTCAGAGGTTCATTAGATGACTCTCGAGTTCTGCTACTTCACAGGCTGATGTTATTCAAGTCAAAACCAAGACACTGTACAAAGAGAGAAAGGAGCACGTATATGAGTCCCCTTTTCTTCGTGGGGCATGCAGCAGCAGGGCCCGCATCGTTTTATCTGAAGTTATCAGGTCATGGAAACACCTTTTTTTAGCTGTCTTTGATGTTGCTCTGCTTTCTTGCACACATACCATTGCTAGTATCATGTTACAGGGCTTTATGATTTGGCATGTCTTACACCTTCTTATTTCTTACATATCCTCTCAGGTTAAGTTCTTCACTGCGGAGTTAGCCTGGTGAGGACTGCTACCCATCTGAAATGGAGCCTTAGTCCTGCTGTCGCTTCACCTGATAAGCGTCCAGCGTGTGCTGGAGGATGCCAGGGGTACTGACTGAATTGCCCAAGCTCCAGGTGGCTTTCTGCGCCATTCCGTAGTAACTCTTTTCTCTTCCTGAGTGTTCCCAGTGTGACAGAGGACTTCTCCTGCACTAGACCAAGAAAAGAAACCATTTGTCACAGCACAGAGCTGGCTCCTGTAGCACTGGGAACATAGCACATGTACTATAGGTGAAAACCCTGTTGTCCCTTCCATGTCAAAATGTATCTGAAGTTCATTTCCCTTATGTGGGAGCTAAATTCTCCTCGCATACTGTTATTAGATTTCTTTAAAAGTTTTTTGCTGCTGCATAACACTGCTTGGCTCCTACAAAATACTGCTCTGTTTTAGTCCAGAACTGTTTGCATCTTAGTAGCAGATAAAAACCTGACACCAGCTTAAATAATGTAGTTAGTTCAGTTGGTTGGTAAAGAAGCTAGAGAAATTTAAGTTTATTGTATTCCTAACCTCTCTTGGAGTTTTCACAGATAGGTCTGTGTGCATAAATAAATCCACAACTTCTGGAAAATATGGTCCATTGTGGAGCTATTTTGGTCTTCCAGGGTTCTGGGCTGTAAAATGCCCTACAGCTTGATAGGTTGCAATTACAGGCTATTTTCATTACTATATTTTTTCTGAGAGAGCAGCAAGAAAAATGTTGATTTCTCAAACAACTGAACAGTGACGGAGTTTTCTATTTTTACTTCGGTTTTGATACACAAAAACTAGATTTAGAATACGTCTGCTAAATCCCTCTACACTGCAAAAATCAAATTATAAAGATGATTTTAATTCCCCTTGTCTCAGGACTATCCAAGGGACTGGCTCAATCTCTGTACACGTAACATATGCTAGTGGTTGCTCCAGTATATGCCCATTTATAGCAGTTCTCGAACAGCACCTTCTCCCTTGACTCTCAGTGCTTGTGCTCTAGATGAGGTGCACTACTGAGAGAGAGAGTATAACTTGTGACGTGAGAATCACAGTGTGCCAACATGGTTTTGAAGAAGCTTTAGTGGTTATCAAAGTTACGGCTATCTACTCTTCTGGTTATGGAAGCACACCCATAAGAAGTAAATAGATAATTAAATATTATCTGCCCAATCTTTTCCATTTTCTTGATGGTTTAGAGGAAGAAATGGTCCTTTGGAGGGAATTTTCCAGGAGAAAGGGAACGGTATCCATATGTATAGCCAGAAGGTTTGTAATTTGTCTGTGCTCTTGATTGGTTAATTTCTCTGAGCTATTGATTGGTTACTCCTCAGAGGTATAGAGTTGAGGACAGGATAGCCCCATGGTAAGTAAGTAAGGAGGGAAAAGATGTGTAGGGTTAGCAAAGGATGTAAAGGAGATCAAGAAGAAAAGAAAGAATAAAAGGGACATTCCAGGAAAGAAATTACAATGTAATGATGGGGAAGAGAAGAACTTAGTAGCTATATTCTTTTTGAAAGAGAGAGAAGGGATCAGATCTGGATAATCAGAGAGAACAGGGAGGAAGAAATGGTTAGTAAGGACCAAGCATTTAAGCATGACTTTTCAGGTGATCTGTTGCCAGTTTTGAGATCAAATGGGGTTGAATATGTTACCAATTTAAGTGAGCACATGCATGTAAAATACATGTTCAAAAATACTTTGCATGGCTGGACTCAGTACTATGTAGTGCAGTGAATTCTCAGCTCTTCCTGACCTCCCTCTCACCTTTCTGGAACTACCCAATACTTTGTTTTGTTCCCAAATTCATTTTGTTTGAGCACTACCTTCGGCCCCACTGGCAGCTCTTCCTAGCTCTAAGTTCCTTAGTACAGATGGCAGCTTTTAGGGGTTTAGGCTTCATTCACATGCCTCTTGGAAGTAGCCCAGCATGTAACTCCACAGGGTGAATCCATGGCCAACTTTTGTCCTTCCCCTACCTCTCGCTGCATTGCTGTTTAATGCATGAGAATGACATTTAAAAGTGTGTCTTAGCCAGTGTCCTTAACCGGGTTAGTATTTGAGCCAGTAATCCAGGAATTCCTAGGTCCCAGTTCCGGATCTAGATATGTAATCTAGTCCAGTCCATCTGTTGGGTTGCAAATGGCAGGTTAAGTTGCATACGTGAAACACAGTGCATTTAACAGGGTATGCAGTTTACAGGGTGAAGATGGGTAAAAACTCCTTTAAATTGATTCCCTTCCTCACAAATAACTTGTAAACAAATTATTCATTTTTTTTAAAAAAATAAAGTATTAATCATGCCACCTTTTTTTTATCTAAGCAGCTTGATGGCAAAGATATGGCCTAATCGTCCGTTTCTCCTTTGGGTTTGTATTTGATTTTGCAAACACTCGGCACTTGGAGAGGGTCAGTTTGCATTCCTCTCTCTCTCCGTTACGTTGTGTTCTTAAAGGGGTTTGTATGGGCTATCACGCTTGGCTCCCATGAGATCCCACATCTGGTAAAGGATAGAGTGTATGACCCCACTCCCAGCCTCTTCCTTACCTCCAGCCTCCCCCCATCATCTGAGAAGGTTAAACTAAAAGCAACATCTATGATGGCAAAGGTCCAAGTTTGAAATGTGTCCATTGTATGTGTTCGGTTCAAAAACAACATATCAAGGCGAGTGCAGTCCTTACAAGTAGCACCCCTGGGCCTTCTTTTATTCCAAAGCAGAGATATTTACCCAAGGAAAAGAGGGAAGTGACAGGGTAACAGAGTACACATGTTGTGAAAATATGCAGGCAGCAACTGAAGAAAAAATAACATTCTGCCACAAGTAGCTGCCTTGTTCCTTAACTTTTTTTCTTCCCTTCAGATTAGAACCAGCCATTTCTTGTGCTCTTTCAAGCACCTTCTGTGGTTTCCTGACAGCTGGCTGGAGAGGATTGAAACCTGGCTTGAAAAATGGGCCATGGGTCATGTTATTTTCAAGAAAGGAGAAGCAGAAATTCCCATAATGGTCAAAATTCACAGATTTGGGTCTTGGTGCTTGGTTGTTTTGTTGGTTGGTTGGTTTTGTTGTTTTTTGGGTTGGTTTTTTTTTTAGAAAAGCAGCGGTGGATATTTGAATATATAACTTTAGTTTAAAATTATTAATAACTAACAAGTGCAGAATCAGCTCTTCACTTCTCTTCCCTCTGTTTGGTTTATAATGGCAAGCAATATTTCGTGTGGAGTTACAGCCTGTCCTTTTACTCTGGAGTGTGAGAGGGAAATGTTCAGCTTCATAAAAGAGTATGCTGAGGTTTTCTGGAAGTGTTTTGTTTGGTTTTTTAATGATGTGATAAGACTTCTCTTGCAAAAACTGTTTCATTAATAGAAAGATAAGTCTGAGCAACAGCCTGCAGGCTGGTATTCTTGCTCCTGGCTCTCCTGAGCCTGAATTGAAAATACCAATACATTCCCAGCTTTATGTTCAAGCAGATGTTTTCTGTTAGGAGCTATAAACCTTTCTGGTCTTCCATTCTTTGGTGAACAAGTTCTCTTTCTGAAATATTTTTAAAAGACAATACTTAGTTCACAGAAGTACTAACTTAATTTGACCTGCATTTTAGGGCATGAGGCTTCCTCTTGGGAACAGGGTTCACTACCCCTGCAACCAAAGGGCACAGCCCAGAAAGGTGGTGCTGTCAACTGGGTTTAAGGAAAGAAAGGAAAGAAAGCAGGAGCAGGGCAGGAGGTAAAAGAGAAAAATATCAGCAGTAGGCAGCAAGTAGAGAAATTCAACTGTCATGCTCTGCTACGTGGAGAGAGCCAAGAAGTCCAGCAAAAGTCCTACTGTCTGTGGAGCATAAAGAAGGTGAAAGGGTTGATTGAGTCTTGATTTTTGAGCAGAGGGGTGAACAAACAGCCCCAGGCAGTGGCAGAGCACGCCTGGGGCAGGTACAGCAGCACTGAGAGTGGAGGGACTGCATGAGTGGAGAACTGGGACCACATCACCCGACCAGGGCATACTCTGCATCAGCATCTCTGTGTCCTCCAAGATGTCTCCCAGAGCATCTTCCTTCTCTTTGCTTTAATAATGTGTTACAGTCCCTTCTGTAGGAGAACTAGAATGTGGTCAAAAGAGAGTGTGTCAGTATGGTCCATAACACTTCCAGAGACTCATTTAATGGCAATTTTAATAAGGATGGGGTTTGCAATATGAGCAGACATTCTCTAAGGATCGGAATGGAAGCCCATTCCATACAGTTCACTGAATAGAGGGGATTTTAATGGGTAACTCGGATAAAGATAGTCATCTCTTCTTACTCACGGTTAATGAGACTAAGCAACACAGTCTAATGGGTAGAAGATGTTAGTGGCAACTAGGAGCTCCTTAATTCTAATGTTTGCTCAGCTCTGGACTTGTAGAGTTACGTGGGTGAACACTTTCAGCTAGTAGTTAATCATATTGAACTACTTTGTGAAAATATGTGGGATAATTAGTTAGCATCTGCAAAATGTTTAGAAGATATAAATTTCCATATTTCTGCTAATTATTTGTGACAGTGCCTCATACTGCGTGGTGTAAAAGAGATGTTACATTAACCAAACAGATGAATGTGTCTCTTCAAATCCCCTTGTGTCCATGCTACAAATGATAAAAGCCTGCTGATAAAAGATTAAACTAATTAATTCAAATTTTCTCGTCACATCACTGAGTTGCACTGATTTATATGGAGCTATGCCCTTCATTAGTGATTTGGCTTACTTGTGTCCAATGTATTTATAAACAAAATATATAAATACAAAATTTATTAAGTCAGAGGCTCTACTGTCATAACCTATGTCTATTTTCATTAAGGATTTCTGCACCAGAGGTACCAAAATCACTGTGAAAGGTTATGCTTTATAGTCTTCAACTGCAGAAGGAGCCCTTTCAGTGGTATTCTCTCCCACATTCACACCAGAAAGTTGACTTGGCTTCTGGAAGTAGTATTGAGTGCCAAAACAGATTACTCCTACTGTGTAACCAGTTTTCACCTGTTTTTGTGTACAAAGGCATTAATGAAAGAATACTTCTTGGAATGGTTTAATGGTTAGAGGAAGGTAGTACAGTTCAAGGCTTTGCTAGGCAGTAGCTTAGGTATACTCAGGGACTGTTTGCAAACCACAGCAAACCACTATAACTACGTGTAAAGCACCCTCGTCAGAAAAAATAGGTGTAAGATTATTACCACTTTGCAGGCTTTGTTACTCATGAGCTGATTGCAGAGACTTAATGCTCTGAATCACTAGCTATTCTTATTGCAGTATGATTTTTTTAAAAGTCTCTTTTTTTTTGTTTTGATATCATTGGCTATCATAGCAATAGCCCTGTTTTTCGTATGACATACTGAACTCAGTATTGTTTGAAATCTCTATTAGAACACTTGACAATAACATTTTCTTTCCAGACTGGCTTGTATTTTTTCCACCACTGTTTGTTTTTTTTTTTTTCCTGTTTACCTAAAGTAGCTGAAGGAAAAGGACACATTGCGTCAAGGCTGATAGGACAAGAATTAGACCTACTGTATGTGCTGGCTGTATTCAGGCCTATGAGCACTTCCTTTCTCCTCCCCCATACTCAAAGCCAGCTCTGCTCCATTCTTTGGAGTGGGAAGGATACTGAGATTTATAAGACCTCTACCCTTTGAAGTACTGGGAGACTGAGGTTCTTGCACATTTCTTTACAAAGCCTGAGGAAAACAGGTACAGGGATCATGTGAGGATGGAAAGCTTCATATTCCCCACATTTTAGGTAGTGTGTTTGCCCTGGGAATAGAAGTAAAGGAATATGAGGTTTGCTGTGATTTGGTGCTTGGGATGGGTTACAATTTAAAACTTGCTCTGGGCTTAGGGCAGAGCCAAGTTCTGAAGTGATTTAGTCCTGCTGCATACATGTTTACTCCTGCATGGATATGGACATAATGGGAGAATTTGCCCTCGCGGAACTGCAAGGGATTTGTTAACACACGGAAATCCCACTAGTTTAATTTAAATTGGTTTAACAGATTTACTGAAACTTGTGCCACACCCATGTTCCTCGTCTGTTTAAGCTACATTTCAGTAACTGCTTACACAAGGGTTTGCAACAGTTTAAGTAAATTGGATATAAACTCTACATGTACTTAAAGCAGTGTAATTTTCCTACATAAACAAGAACGTAGTGAAAACCTATGGACAACCCCCTTCCTCCATACCCAGCTGGAAGGCATCACTGAGCCCAGTTACTTACTATGATCCTCTCTCAGCCACCTCCAGTCAGTCGGCCATGGACGGGGTTTGTGTAAATGCTCCCCAGTATGCTTCAGGGTGGAGGGTAAAAGTGGGTTATCTCAAACCACTCGTTTAAACTGATGTGACAAATCTTGCCCAAAGTGTATTAGGGAGCACTCACCCCGGTGGCTCTGCCACCCGCTGGGGAGACAGCCCTGAGCAGGCTGGTGGGGAGAGGCAGCTGGAGGGCAGCAGTATCTCAGGCTGGGACAGCTGTTTGCAGAGTAAGCATCTATCTGCCCATTGCCTAACTTTACCCGTTACTAAAGAATTCAAAGTTTATTTAATTTACAAATCAAGGAGCATCAATTTCTATCCACTACTGTGCCACCATCCAATCTGGCAGAGATCAGGAGGTTTGGCTACTGTAAATCATTTCCATTTCCCAGCTAGTGCAGAATATTCAAGAGAGCAGGTTTCAGTTTAAAATCCAAAGGGACTCAACTTGCCATGTCTCTTCATGGGTAGTTTACTGTCTATCATTCTAACTCTGGAATACCTTTGCACAGCTACTTCTCACTTTTGCTCTTCATTTAGTTTTGCTTTGTTTGCCATTGCTGACCAAAAGCAACATGTTTTCTTTCCAGTGCCTTCAGTGGAATTAAGTGGGGCAGGGTCCAGTTACCTCTGTCCTGACTAGGGAAGATTCTTTATAAATATCTGGAAAAGCACTTCAGCATTAAGGAGCAAACATGTAGCAGCTCATGGACTACATTCAGTAGCAACTGAAAAGTGGATCAAATAGTTGCCAGGGTCCAGCTCCATAGCGGTTTAAACTGCTCAGTCTGCTGTGCTCCTCATTCAGCTCCCAGCTGCATGTTCGCCTCTCCTTCTCTTGCACTGGCACCAGCACTTTCCTGAACTGAATAGTTGCATGAACTGGCTTAAACTGGCTGAAAAATGGTCCCGAGGGATTTTTTTAGGCCATTCAGTTGAGACTCATTGAAGGTGCTGTGGAACTGCATCTTTAGATAATCACTCATCAGTTCCTCTAAGCTTTCCTGTTATATAAAGGAGCCCTGGCTGGTGCTGTGGAAACAGTTTCCACAGGACAGTTTTTGAATTTGGTGGCCTGTGTTTCATAGCTGGCTTACAAGTGCAATTCTCCATGCAGCTATGACCTTTCATAAAGAAGCAGTATACATTCTTAAAACCACTTTAAAGTATTGAGTAATCCCTGGTAAAAAAAGGGTGACAAGAAGTTAGTGGATGGCTGCATTTGTAAGCACAGAAGCAGGTATCACTACACCTGCAGTACCAGAAAGCATTTACAACAAAGGCATTGTAGACACCTGAAAGACCAGGCAGTGACCTCCAAAGGAAGCCCACAGGTTAAAACCAGTGCAGCTACAGGCATGGACTTGCCCCTCTTATCCAGGGAGCATCTGGGTTTATCGATGTGTCCTAAGTGATCTCTTAAGGAGTTTAAGATTCTTTTTGACATGTTTGGTTATTTGGCCTTTTGGAATTGCTGTCATCTTATCATTGAAGGACAGGCAGAGCTATTCATACCATGATTGTTGCAGTTGTCTTATACCATTTGTTATAACATCTTGGTTTCATGTAATTATAATTTGCCATAGCATTTGAGCCAGAAATGCTTATATAAGGGACTTGTTTCTGGATGGTTTTGATAGAAAAACCATCTTCAAAAAGTTTGTATTGAGTTAGGAAAGAAGCGGTTGTCTTACAAGAGATTGAAAGCAACTCTTCTTTTTTTAAGAAGCTCTATGGCCTTCACTGTTGCGTACAGATGGCACGTTATTGATGGATAAATGGGATGTTAGGAGAAAAAAAGGGGAAGGATTTTTATATTCACATGAAAATTTACAGATAGTGATACTCTAAACATGCTGCAGCACAAGGTTGAGTCCATTTTCTTTTGAGATTCATTTTTCCAGCTTTTAGGAACTGTTGGGTGACAGGAAGGCAGTACTAGGGAATGGGAAGTTAAGCTGTATCCCCTGGTTCACAGTATTCCTCCAAGCATTTTGAAGGAACAAGAATGGGAAGCAGCAAGGTGTAGAACTACTACAGTAATGGGCTGTGAAACTCTTGAAGCAGAAGAGTGTGGGAGTGACAGCCACAATGAGGTTTAAGATTGGGGTGGGATAAGAAGAAGATCCATGTAGGGAGATACAGCTTAAAGGGACTCATCTCCAGAGCTTAAACGTACGCTGAGATTTTTGAATCTTGCTGTTTCACTGTTATGTAGCAGTTGGCTGACAAGATCCTTGCTTCATTCCTCTCTTGCTTGTAGAAAGAACAGTGTGGTTCCTGTTTGTGGAAGCAGTTAAAAGTATAGATCTTAGATCTAAACCTATCTAAACCCTAAAAATGGCAGCATTTTTCTGTGATGGAATGTTGGTGGCTAATGCAGTTTGACATTTGGGTTGGATAAGTATCTGATCTAGTGGAGGGTGTCCCTGCTGAAGGCGGGGGGATTGGAACTAGATGATCTTTGAGGTCCCTTCCAATCCAAACCATTCTATGATTCTATGATTCTATGACAACAACAAACTAAACCCTGGCATTTTGGCTGTAGGATTTTCCAACTTATGCAACTGTAACTCAGTAAATTTTGTAAAAAATGCTATGTACGGCAACAAGTCCAAATCCTGGTGTCTTTTCACTGATGGGCTCATTCTGTGGAAACACTAAGGGCATCTCATTTATGAATCCTCTGAAAAATGTAGTTCAGTAGTTCAATCCAGAGCAAGAAGGACTTTTGGTGAACTATAAGGCAAGAATTCTACCTAAATATAAATTTAAATTTTAAAGATCCCTTTGGTAAAATTGTATCTACTTCTTCAGTACAAATGAGTTCATGCTAAGGGCATCTTTTTACTTTGGTAATAACTACATTTGTTTCTATCCCTAAGTGTCTTTAAACTTTTAGAGTACTCGTGTATGTAATTTGAGTTTGACCTATTTCTAGCAATCACAGAATTTGCTTCAAACTCTAGCTATTCTGAAGTGCTCTGTTTTGATATTGGCAGCATTTAAACCCTTCTCATCTTCCCCCTAAAAGTGGAAACTATCTCTTGATTTGTGAGGTGTAAGGAGTGGCCCGAAATGATAAAATCATTTTAGGAGACTATAAAATTTATCATGAGACGGAGATCTATTAGCATGTAAAATTTTCTTTGGCTTGATTGCATCTCAAAGTTTACCAAAACATATACAAATAGTTTCTAGTTCTAAGAAGTGCACAGACCTCAGTTTTGCATATGGCTGTCTCTCCAAACCACAAGTCACTAAAGAATGTCAGTGTGATGTTTGTCTGGTTAAAGGAGGGCAGCACTCCTAAAGCTGGCTTGTGGTTTTATCCCTGCAGTGAGAAGACTCAAACGTTAGAGAGATTATTTTCTTTCACATGGTTTTTTTTTTTTTTCCACAGTCTGAAGTAGCAGCACCTGTGTAACCTTATTTAACTGCCTTCACACATTTTCTTTCCCTCAGCTAATATTCTGCCAATGTGACAAACTTTCCTCTCTTTGAACTGCAGAACACTGTGAAAGCTGGTATTTCTCAGCCTTGTCCAATAATGTGAATGTTTTCTGTGCACTGTTCATTGGGAGCTGACATTTTACTAATACTGTAATAACATGACTACTATCAAACAGAATAAATTTTACAGGGAAGCTGTTACAACTTGTTTCAAAAAAAGGGTTGATGCATATAAGGTTCTGTTGTTTGCTTAGCCCTGAGCCCTTTCCCAAGCCTGGATCATTACAGATAATTTGCTGATGCTCTTTGATTAAGAATTTTTTCTCCAGTAGAGGCCGTGAGGAAGGTATAGCCATAGACTTGAATTCAGTGTTAACAGGAGGAGTGTGCAGTTATCTTTCCTTTATGTTGACAAACATAAAATTTAGTATGTTTTATAACCTTTAAGTCCTTTCCCATTCTCTGAAGGCCTGAGGGATGTTCATTCAGTTTTTGACTTCTCAGCTTATTCTGCTAACTAGAATACCAGTTAGGATGGTGTATTTGAAACCTGCATATAAGTTCACCAAGGACTACAGAGGACTGAGGATTGTCATATATTTAATTTCTATTCACTGAGACACTACAGAAAAATTATTATAATCACAGTTTTCACCCCAACCAAGGAATTTTGTCTCCTTTCCAGTTTATTTTCCACTCATAAGAATATATACTTTTCTATCTCTATAGTGATGGTAGGTCACAGCGAATTATCTGCCATGTGGGTAAGTGGCATTCAGTTCCTCACTTGCTGCTCTCTTCCATCTGGCACAATTGCTTTGCTATCAGTTAGTTCTTATCCAGCCTAACAGAGCTGACTGTCCCTGGAATGGCCCAGAACTGATTTCAAAGAAATGCAGGTCTGTGAATAGATAGGTGCAAGTTCTTAGCAAGAGGAAGCAATTCATAGCTGCATTCAGTCTTCTTCTGAGTCCAAAATACCTGCCTTCCAGTGACCAGAAAGTCTTATTTTTACAGTGAATAGCCCTTTTGTTAGAGCTCTTAGTAACATAGGGAAGGGAATTTGTTAAAATACTAATTTTACTTCCACACTATCACTTTAAACATGAGCCAACTGTGTTTTCCTGAGAACCAATGAGGCTTGAGATTTTTTTTAATTAAAAACCAGCAAAGGTGGGGTTTTTATTTCCTTTCCTGTAGAATGCATTTGAAGCACCTCTGTCTCCAGCTGGCTATGGGAGCAGAGCCAGCCCATAATGGTTTCAAGCTCCATGTGTGCATAGGGAAAAGGTTTTTCACCTGATTGATGACTCTGAAAGCATTTGCAGCGCAGAGTGCTGGAGCTGGTAGCACTGAAGTTGTTTAGAAGAGGAGAGAGAGGAGGTGGATGTTTTTTTCCAAAACCTGGCAATTCTTCCCTGTCAAGTACAGTAAATGGTGCATGAAGGGTCTCATTTCATCTGCTTGTGGGCACTCCGCTCCATGAAACCTTTTGAAGTGGTTGCCAGAGGATGTAGCTGAGATTGGTTGAACTTCCTCACAGTCCTCTTCTCTGGCCCTCCAGCCATTCTTTCAGCTCGACTGTCAGAAGCTTTGTTATTGAGGCTATCCATTAGGACTTTGTAGGAGTAGAGCTGAAAATTAATTTTTCCCCCTGACACTACTTAAGAATGCAAAGCAGCGTGACACTGAAGCATCTTCCACAATCTCGGTATCCTTTGCAACTTTACCTAACATTTACAGGCATCATATTGCTCCTGTTTTAATCTGGATTTCTTAGGAATTTCATAGTATCTCTACTTGATCTATTACACAATGGACCCATTGTAATTTCCTTAGGTATGATAACAACATTGTTGTCCAGAGTGACTTAACTTTGCTGTAGGGCCTTGTCATCTTGCAGTCACCTTTATAGCACCTCACTAATCGGAATGCTTCCAGCATTATGCTGGAGAGGGGAAAAGGAAACATCCATCTTTGTAAAGGATTCTGCTCTCAATCATCACATGCGGGTAGGAGTCAGGAGGTGTATTATGTTCAAGGTTCACAGGTTCAAGGAGCAGGAAATCGGATAAGGGTGTTAAGCAGAATATGAAATGGCCCCCAGGATTGCACTTTGGGGGACTTGACTTCTTTTTGAGTGGGGAGGAGAAGACATCCTCAGGAGTCTTTTGAAAAAGGTAGAAGAAATACAGAGTCTAGAAAGAGGGGAAAGAGACTGAGGAAAGAGCAAAGGGAAAATGTAACACAGTCCTTGCTCCTTAAAATGTGTATCTGTAGAAATGGGGCTAGGTATCTAAAAATGTGATTTTCTGCAGGTTTCAGGTTCTTGCTTCTCGCCAGCTCAGAAGCTGTATGCATGGCCTGTTTCATGATAGATTAGTGTTGCCATGTGAAACCATAAAGCACAGACATGTTTGGAGATGGGCAGGTGGCAAGAGAAATTATCTGAGCTTTATCAAAAGCCAAAAATTCAGGGAGACAGACGTTTGGTTTCAGTTCTGGGCAGATGCTCAGGTCAAGTCTTGTTTTGTCCAAACCACTTCCCCTACCCTTAGGCGTGATATTTTCAGAGTGAAAGGACGGGCAAAGCCCTGGGAGATTCCAGAGCATGGCTTGTTTTGCAGCTGGCTGGACATGGAATTCATCAGCAAAAGAGCAAGACTCGCTTTTCTCCTGCAGATATAGCGAGAGCTCAGACTTGTGCAGGCACAGAGAAGCAAGCACACGCATGCACACACACGCACCAGAACAAACCAGTTCTCTCCTGTCTGCTGGAGAGGCTTCAGTTACAGTATCTGAAGCCAGAGATTTCATTTAAGCCGTTCGGACTCTGAGCAGCGTAGCCCTGCCTGTCTCCTTCCTCTCTCAGCACCCGGCCAGAAAAATCCTCCCCCTCGCCTCCCTCCCTTTCCAGCACGCACACCACAGAAAGCAAAAACCGACCCAAGCTTGCCTTCGCAGCTGGGACTTATCAGCCAGAACACACACATGTAGGTCATCCATGGGAACTCGGCAAAGTGTTGGATCAGCCAGAGCCCTGGTGGGGGTGCAGGGCAGCGGGAGGAGCAGGGCCGGATTCTTTTTTTATCGTTATTATTATTATTGTCTGCTCTTTTAGAAAGAAAAAGGAAGAAAGATTACAGCAGCTTTTCTATTAAATGAAAAGATTAGCATGCCGTGGATGCTTTGCTGGGGCGTGATGAGATTTGCAGCAGATGAGCTGGTTGCTAGGCAATGCTAATGAAAAGCAGGCTTTCAAAACTTCTGTGCTGTGTGGGCCCAAAAATTATCTACCCTCCCTCCTGCAGCCCCCCCGCCCCACGCAACCTCCCAAATATTTATAAAATCCTCACCAGGAACAAGAAAGCCAGACGCTGGGCTGGGCTTTTGACAACTCGCTCTTCCTGAGCTGCCTGGGAGAAGCAGACGCACACACGCGTGCACGCACATACACACACACACACACAAAACTTTGCTGCGTTTCTTTTCCTCCTTATAAAGGAGGAGGTAATTGAAAACAAAGCAACAAATTTAAAAAAAAAAAAAAAAAGAGAAAAAAAGAATAGTGAGCAGTGGCTCCCAAACTAGCTCAGTCTCCGATTTCGGAGTTCAGTCAGAGTTTAGGGCTTGCATGTGTGCACGCGTGCGTGTTGGGGTTAGGTATGTGTTTGTTTTTGATTTCTCTCCATGCGTTTTCAAGCTGGACTCTAGCTCTTCCCCTCCTCCCATCCTGCTGCAAGCCTCCTTTCCCTTTCAAGGCCTTCTGACACAATGAGCTTATTTTCCCATGCTCTCTGTGAAAGCCGGAGTTATGTGCGTGAAAGCTGCAGCCTCGGAGGACCCTTTTAAATACAAAAATTGAATGCTGCTGAAGTTACAGACAGGGTTTCTGCTATTTTTACAAATGACCCATGTCTCACTCCCCTTCTCAGAAGTATCAGCATTCTTAGATATCCTACCATCTGTCTCTCTCAATTGTTTTTTTAAGTGAATTTAATATTGGTGTGACAGCCTTGAAGACTGATGTTTGCTGCTCACTCCATATTCGCGTTATTGCTGTGGCTAGCGTGCCTCAGTCCTAAAGCAAAGTCCTTTGATATCGCCAAAAAAGGATATTTCCATGGCCAGTTCTTGGCTAAAACTGCCAAAGAGGCAGCATTTAACAAGGTCCAATTCAAAATAATCCAGTCAAGTTATATAGACCTGTCATGAAAAAGCAACACTTTGAAGTTACTGAGCTACCTTGGGCCTCTGGGTTGGGAAGGGGAACTTGCAGAAGCGGTGCCTCGCTGCACTGCCCACTTCAAGTTTCACCCATCCCCTTGCCAGTAGATCACATTGGATGTGAAGTCCATATTCTTCCTTTAATGCCAGTGTGTATTTGTCATGAATGCTTTTTGGGAAGGTATGAGGTTAGCATGAATTGGAAACAGAATTTAAAATTACTGTGAAGAGTGACTACAAGTCTCATACGGTGGTTCCATAAAAGGTAGTCCAAGTTCAACCATTAACAATCTTGGTTGAGGTCTGCAGAAGCCACTGGCACTTGGCTTAATGAAAACAAGAGCCTGTGGGGGTTTTGTGGGATTTTTTGTATTGTTTTGTTTTAAAACATGCCAGAGCAGCTCTGTTTTTCCTGGACTCTTTCTCAGTGATGCCAGTATGAATTGTTAATCAATAAGAAATTCCTCAGGCAGCTAGATTTTGTGGGGCTACAACAGTGACCTCTTTACACCATATTTCAGATGGCAGAGGTCTATATGTCCTTTTTTTTCCTTTTCTCCTTTTGTCCACCCTCAACACTGTTTTAGTCAGTAATGTGGATAGATGAGATATTAAACCAAGGTCCTGATTGCGTGTGGTCATTAAAAATCTCAAGACATTCCCTCCAGAAGTTAATCTTTCAATTATCAGTTAGGGGAATTAAATTTTGCTTCCGTAAATTCTCCTGCCGTTTCAGTTAAATAGGGATGGCAAATTTCTAAATGCTTGGAAATACAGCCAGCTGCTATGTACAGACTGAGGGATGACTATTCAGGTAACGCTCCATTATTTGAAGAAAGAATTTTGGTCCTGCAGGACACGTTACAGGTCATGTTAGGGAGCGTGGTAATGGCAAAGCAACCATGTGCTCTCCTTCCGGTCCTTTGTCAGCCCAAGTGAAATGCTTGGAGGGCTCCACGTTTTTGAGGCCTTACTCCAGGCATTCCAAGGTATTGTTGATCATTATAAAGGCACAGACATGCCTACCAAGGTATTGTTGATCATTATAAAAGGAAACTTATTTTTCATCTTTTTCCTAAGCTGTTGTGTAGTACTATGTGGGGTGGCCAACTGCTGCCCCCAGCTCCATTTTAGTCATGGATGTGGGCATTCCTTTGTGTAGCTTGGTCTTACTTACTTTGATATTTTCTAGAATAAAAAGTGATGGGCAAATGCAAAATAGGGGCATCTCTGGAAATTAACATTATCTGTTCTTCTGTATTCTGAAATCAAAACACAGTTTGTGCCTTTCCCACATGGCGTCGCTCCCACCAGAGTGGTGTCCCAAAAGCCTTGCATGTGCGTGCCCACTTGGGTCGCTCCTTGTACTGCATGTCTTTACAAGCAGCCAGTCAAAGTGCTGCAAAAATACTTTGTTTTGTGATGCTAACAGAATTAGGTGATGAATGTAAAACATGGCCAGTTTTCATTCACATGCCACTGGATTTTTCACTTTTACACTAGCAAATACTGAATTCAGAGCAGTTAAGTCTTACCAGCATGATGGTTTATAGGAAACCTGTTTGATGGTCACCTCTGTGACCTCTGTGCATGCTGTATCTTGTATTCGCATACCTAGGAATTCATAAAAGAAGTGCTAACCCCTCCAGGAAAAAGGAGCCAGACCATGTGATTTGTCTATATTTAGTTGTGGAAGATAATGCTGGGATAAATCTGGTGAAACATTTTATACTGTAGGCTTTAAGGTGTTTGATTTGTTTAAAAAGTAGCTGACACTTTTCAAGTATGCAACTGAAAGCATTTCTGAGAGCAAACTTTCCTTCATATAAGGCTTGCCTGTGTGCCCACTGGAGTCAGTGGACTTACTAGGAAGTAAGATAGGGTACATAACAGATTTGGGGGTAAACACTAACAGATCTGTGCAAGCAGAGCAATATTTGCTGATCAAGAGACAGCAAAACATTTAATTTTTCCCTATAAGAAATGCTGTGTAACTGAATTTTGCTTTGCTGGATTTCTGGTTCCACAACTGCCACTTCCATCCCTACTGATTGTTTGGAGAAGGTCCTCTGCAGATTCACATACACTCAATTGATCATGAATGAAGCTAAGAGCAGTTATTAATCTTACTGCCTGGTTGCGCTCTAAACCCCCTTCTAATCCTGCCTCTGTTCTCTTAGACAATGAATGCAGTGAGATGAAGGCAGGATCAATGCCAGCATGGAGCTGCCCTTTTTAGTAGTTGTCGTGGCAGGGTTTTACACATCAGCAACAGTGAGTGGTTCTCAGTGTACTGGGGTGAGAAGGGAGGGAAGGTGAATTAAAAGGGCCAGACGTCATGCTCCTGAAGGGATGGCAGAGTCCCATCCTAGCTCTTGGTCTCTGGTGAATTTTTGGGTTTCTTGTATTTAATGACTGACCTAATGAGACATTACAGCCCCACTGCCCTTTGGAGATCCATGAAGAACTCAGCACAAGCTAAGAAAGGGTGCATTGTGTCTTTGATCCACTGGGGAGTATTTCACAGGCTGGCAGATTTGATAAAATCTCAGAGGAACCTCAGCTCATTTTTTAAGAGGCTTAACATTGAGTTAAAAGTTCCCTTTACTCCTGCATTGTTGGAGACCATTCCCTTCTTGTGTGCTGCCAGAGGACCTGCAGAGAACTGGGGCTTCCTGAGCCTAGATTGGATGTAGGCAGCTGGTTGAGACTGGTTAGAAATCTCCAGGAGGAATAGTGGGATGCAAGAAGCTTCCTAAGCCTTTTTGTGTATCTCAGTCTTTGAAGTCATACAGTGCCTCACATGCAGTGTGAAAACTTCACTCCACACCTGAAAGGAAAAGCAAGCTACTGACCTTTGTTCAGTCATTTTGAGCTGCATGACATGAAAAAGCTATGCCTGGTACCACTACTTCTAGTAATGTTACTTGTACCACCATCAACAGTAAGGATAACTGACTTGACAGCTAGAAACATGAACAAGTTCACTATCAAGAAGTCCTTCCCTGGTACAGTGTTTATAGAGATAGCCAGAAAGCAAATATGAAGATGGAGAGGATCTTAGAAAGATAGATAAACAGATCCTTGGAGCTCCAGATAGTGCCATAGTTTCTTGTTCAAAGCTGCTAATCTAATGAAAAAAGTAAAAGGTGGGGAAGAAGAGCAGAGAGCCAGGCAGGTTGGAAGAGGGCCACTCAAGCAGCAAGCTTTCTCTGATGTTCAGTGATGAGGACTGGGAGCATTTGGACCAGGAAGCAAATTGGTATGTGCCATTGTGGAGTGCAGACCTAGAGGAGATCAAAATCTGAAAACTGATGAATGTTGAAAACTGCAGAGTTTGTTTTTGAACATCTGATCACTTTAATCACTTTAACCACTACTCTGCTCACTTCTGTTATTGTTATGGAGGTGCTGGTTGTGGACTGAATGGGTAATTTCACAGCAAGAGTTCCAATCTAAGCCATATGTTGACCCTTCAGTCTAACTTTATATAGAAAAACTATTGCTAGGAAAATGTTAGTGATTAGTTTAAGGGAGGGGAAGGATTTTGCTTAGATTTTAAAAAATGCAGAGTAAATACTTTTGAAATCCCAAGCACTCAAATATTACCTTTTTTTGAGAAATGAAATACAGTTCTCATGGTATTTCAGTCACCACTAACTCTAAAATAGAGTTAATAAATTTGTCTTTATAAACCCAGAAATTCACTGCTAGGTTGCTGCCCACTCCCATGGATAATGCAGGCTGCTGGAGTTCTGGATTTGAAACAAAAATAGAATCTCCACCCAAGAATTTTTCTTTGTCATTGACTGAAGTTTGGCTTTCTTGGTGGATAAAGGTTTAGATACTTTAAGAAGCTTTAACATGAGCAATTAGTCAAAATTGACACCTGAAATTATTGGAGATGGAGAAGGCCCCAAACCCTGCTCTATAAGAACTGTTGCCAATTTATACTTCTCTTGTAATATAGCAGCTGAGGCCCCTCTTTCATTCATCCTTGTAAGATCCAGCAGAACCATGCTCCCTTCCTGCTGGCAGATGCAGACCCTGCAGAGATGTACAAAATACAGCCTCCACACATATTTTTAAGAAATTCCTTTCTTGAGAGAAGACAGCAGAGGGGAACAAATGCTTTCAGGAAGAAGAAATTGCTGTTTGGAACTGATATGTCCAGGGGCACTGTTGAATATCAAGAGAAAACAAAGAAAAGTAAATGAACTATCACAAAGGAAGAAGCAGTCCTGTAAACAGCAAAGATGATTTGTGAGATTTTGCAATAGCCTTCCAAAGGGAGCAAGGCCTTTTGCTTGAGACATTTAAAATTAGACTGGACAAGGCAATGGAAATTCAGTGTAGGGGCCCCCTGGGGAAAGAGTGGATAAGCCACTGGGTCTCCCTCTACATGTTCTCTTACTCTTTTGTAACTCTTCCTCCATTCCAAATAATCATTTGTCTTCCCCGGACGCCCATCCTGGCTCTCTGTTCCTCCCCTTTTCCCCTTTAAGAAAGGAGCTGTGTTTGATTCATGGTGTCAGTTATCTTCCAAGCTCCATGCCAGTCCCAGGGGTAGGAGCTCATGGGGATGATGAGGGTAGGAGTGATCAACTGCAGGCTTTCCTGTTGCTGAGCTTGCTGCAGGCCTGACCATTTTTAAGACTTCAACAGATGTTTCTGCTTAGAAACTACTGGCATCTTTATGGACTGTTTTTTCCATTCTTCCCTCCTGGCCCATGTCCCAGCAGCAATGAATTATGTAAGACTACATTCTAGCCTTTTCTTTATTAATATTTCTGTGGACACATCTCTAAGAAGTACATCTGCAGTTCTCTCTCATAGTTTAGCTTCATTGACTTTCTCTTTGACCAAAACACCCACCTACCCTTAAAACACTTACGTGTCTTTTTGTCCTTTTACAGATACAGATGACAAAAATACAAACACTAGGATCCCAGCTCCTGGCTTCAGATTCAAGGTGTCTCTGACTGTTCATACTGTGGTCTTAATCGATATGCCTTGTGCTTAGAGGTTAACCCCTTGCTGCGGGGCTGCCTTTATTTGTCTCTTACTGCTGGTGCTTAACAAACAGTAATTAATAATAAGTAATGGAAGGAGATTTAGAAACTGCTGCTAGAACTCAAAATGGCTCCAACAAGCAGCATCCCTCCCTGGCTTAGTGGTTTAGCTGACAGTTATTAGAAATGAACAAGTTTCAGACGGTCTTGAGTGGAATGAATGCACTGGGCTGGTTTATTTGCACTGTTGATAAGCACTTGTAATCCCACAAAATATGCAGTGTAATGCGTGCAGGGCACCTGATGCAATCCGAGTAAACTTAACCCTTTTACATTGTGCAGCAAAACTTCAAAGCTCAAAACTGGCTGGATTAAGTTTCTTTAAAAGATGATGTAAGTAATATGTGCAAGATCACATGCAGTTTACTTCAATTTGGGAGACAGAGACATGTCCTGCATTGGAAAATTTGGCATGGCACCACCAGACTACTACTTCATTTTAGACGTACTGTAGTAGCAGAAATAAGCTGTTTCCTTCTTTGGGAACACACTACTAGAAGGAGACAGAGTAGTCTTAGCCAGTGTGCCACAGCCAAATGTGGGATTTTCATGCAGGCCTATGTCTAGTTATTACAGCAAAGGTTTGCTGTAAATCCTCTTGATGCACTTAGCAACTGAATTCCCACTGGAAGAAAAGCACATCTTTGCCAATATAATACTCTCATTGTTCACCACCTCAATCTCTTTTTGTGACTGAGCTGCTCCAACGAGGCACAATGTCATTTCAAGTGATCCTCTTGGCATTTTTCCCTTTCATTAATTTAGCACTGACAGAAAGTTGCTGAGTAGATTACTTCCTTTTATTTACAGTATATGTATAGTTCTCCAGTAACAGCCAAGCAAGTTCCCATTGTCCTACCCAGGTGCCTCTGCACTGGTTTTGCAGGACTGTGAGGGCTGGAGTAAAACTCGGTCCTTTCTTGGCCCCTTGTCTGAGACTGCCCAGCAAGAGAGGCAGTGGTACTGGTGGGTGTGATGTGGCTTTGGATCACTGAGGAGACAAGTTGGACTGGTGATGCAGGCACTGGAGTCTCCCTCCAAAGAGAGCAGAGTGTGGTATTGCCAGTGTGGGCACTGGATGCAGCTCAGCTGGCCTGTGTGGCCTGAACTCACAGGAGGGAGGGTTCAGCCCCCCCTGAAGTCCCCTGCATTTTCGCTCCTGGAAGTAGAGTGGTGAATCTTTTCTGGTGAGAGCTGAAACTATACAGTAGGAGAATATGAGTTAAGCTTTAATTGTCTGAGTGTTTTTCTGACTTTCAGCAGAAAGCCATACTATAAGGATTGCCAGGTCAGTCAGCCTGCCATTTTCTGTAAGTAATTACATTTGTGAGAGAATTGCATACATAGTAGACACTATGGTAGACAGGGATTTTTAAAGATTTTTCAGTTTTTATTTACTGGGAGATAAGGCATTGCTGATGTGAGCAGGTATTTCCCCTGTTTTGAACAGGGAGTGCCATTGCAGTTGTCAACATTTTGTCGACTGATTTAGAGAAGAGACAAGCAAGCTCTGTGCCCTCATGTCTTCAGAGAGACACAACCACCTTTGCTGCACAACCACCTTTGATGTACATCCTCACTGCTGCCTGGCTTTGCTGTTACTGTTATTTTTAAGACCTAGTGCTCTAGTGGTGAAGAGAGTCACAGCAAAATGGAGAGACAAGAACTCAAATATTCCTGTGCTTGCTCCTTTAGACCGTGCTGTTTTTGTTGGGAGAGTTTAATTCACTTCAGGATCCAGAAGAGCTATGAGCCAAGCTATGAGCCATTATCCACTAACAGAAATCTGCAATAATAGCAAATGGAGCATGCAAGCTGCCTTGCCAAGGAACTTGATGCTCTCTTTTCTCAGAGGTCTCTGTGCTGAAGGTCTCCCCAGATCTCTCCCTGTTAAATACAAAATCGCGTAGCTCCCTGGGGCCCATGAGTGACCCCCTGGCTAATGACTATTTGCCAGTCCTGTTTTGTATGGTTATATTGTTGGCCAACACTGCATTTTTACAGTTCAGTTTTGTTTCTTATAGTCTTAGAAGTGGCCAGTTTCATTGTCAATAAATACATCTCTTTGCCCAGTACACAGTATTCTTCTGGCAGCTTGGTGCTCACAGACTATAGGGAGCTGTAAACAACACGGTTTATACTTTCTGCTGATACCAGAACATTAGCATATAAATAGAAGAGAGATTTAAACAGGCTAAAACAACCCCAGCCTGGCCTATTGGGAAGGGCAGACAAGCTGCTTTTCACTCTTCTTGCCAACGATGTCAACTTTTCTGTGGGACTATTGCAAGAATGAAGGGCTTAAAGAGATGGGAAGCTTTTATCTGACAAAAGAAAGGTCGATGAGCCTTAGAAATGCAGAAATGGACTGAATAACAGTCTGCCTGTTGGGATTTCCTTGTGAGGCCTGTTGGTGTTAGTGTGGAGATGTAGAGGGAAGGAAATTAGTGACTTAAAAATCGTCACTGAGCTGTGGGATAACAGCTTCCTTTGAAGAGTGACTTACAGTGAAGTGTTAAAAATATGATAATTGCAGCCAGAGTGAGCATATCGCTTTAGAAGAAGTTATTTCATTTACCTAAAGAAACATATCATGTGACCTTTAGTATTTTTTTAGCTGCACAGTACGTCAGAAACATGGTACAGCCAAATATTAAATCAAATAACCTCTCCTATCTTATCTATCTATTGAATTACTAAAATTCCTCTCACCTTTGGCACCAGTGAGAGATAGGCACTAATTCTGCAGTGAAATGACTTGAATCCTTTTTTCATGGAGTTGAAGTTTTATTTTATTTTATTTTTGCAATAGAATATGTAAAGCAGAGTTAAGAGAAGTGTAGAGGCCAGGGTGAAAAGAGGTTCTCAGTTAACAGTCCTTTGGAAACCTGAGACCAAGACAAGGAGAAAGAAAAGCCAGAGGTGATGTTTCCATGTGAGAAAGAGGTACTGTGAGAATTTAAAGAAAGCTGTCACATGAATGGGGCAGGGGGTAAAACTGTGAAACAGAACTTACCTGTGCTTGGTATTTGTTGGGTGCTTTGCAGATGTGCCTCAGCAAGGCCTTCCCATAGACCTTTGGAGATACTTCCGTTTCAGGGCTGGGAGCTCTGGATGCAGCAGCCACTTGCCCCATTCTCCTTCCCTCTCCTGGGAGAGGGAATGTTTGTGATGTTGGTTTTCGTCTTCAGAAGCAATGAAATTTTGCACCAAAAAAAAGGAATTTCCATGATTGTTTTGTACGATCACCTTTCTGCTGTGGAAAACACTGATTGCAAAGTTACATCCCCAAACGTGGAAGAGACACTACAATTTGCACAGTGTTTGCTACACAAAGGTTTCTGCAGGAGTGGCTTGCATAGCCACCACAAGTGTGGCAGTGAGAGGGGCACATAAAAAGAGGAGGAGATGGAAACTGAGTAGGCTTTTACTCTAGACCTCTTCCCAGAGCTCTTCATTTGCCACATCTGTGTTTGGTACTTCCAGTGCCTTGAGTCATGGGCCAGAACAAAGCTCAAGTCCTGGAACAGCTGGCACCAGAGGTAAGACACAAGTCAAAAGGCACTTTCCAAAACAAGCCGCAGTGTGCGTGCGGTCTTGTGCCTCTGTGGTCAGGAACTAGTGCAAGCAGGAGGCAAACCTGTTCTTTGCTCTGGGGTGCAGGTTGCCAGCAGATAAGCCACTGCCTTTGTAGGGGTAGGAATGTCTGATTGCTCACTGCTGGGGTGGCTCAGTGAGAAAAGGAGACATTTTTGTGCTGGAGGGCAGCAGATGTCCAGAAGGGGAGAGGCATTAGGGCTCGCGGGCTGCAGAAGATTCTTGTATTTCAGAGAAGACCTTGATCACAGAGCCACCATGTTCTCCTACAGGATTAGTTGCCCTTAGATTAACCTCATTAGTAGTAATTATAAAGTCTGACACATTTCCCTGTCATTATCTCCCCTGTATCATGCCGTAGGATGTCTTCCTCGTGCTTCTGTCTTTTTATCTATCTGGTAAATGAGAGACCAGAGGTTTTTCACTATGTTATCTCTCAAGCTTTTTTCCTCCAATGTAAACTGAACAGTTTTATCACAGGATCCACTGCAGGGATCACAGTTCAGTATCTTACTTTTATCGAGCAATGCAAGATGAAAAGGATAGCTAGTTATTGTTTGTGTAGTAACCTTAATGCCACTGGGGATAAAACTGTACTTTGGGTTGGGATTCCAGTCCCCTGGGCTTTTCCTAGTCTTTAGTGAGCATGGGCATGTCAAAATGCTCTCCATCTTGTGGAATTCCTGGGCCTCTATTGGAAAGGAGATGGCTAAAGGACCACTGTCCTGGTGGCTTGAGGGAAAGGTTAATAAAGTACCAAGGATCCCGTGTTCAAGGCAGGATGGTCAACCAAAGACTGAGCAGGAGAGAGGAGCTAGGAAGTGCACATGCAGGTCTCAAAGTTAGTTTATTTAAAGGATGTGTGCGCCCAAAAGACAGAGCAAGGATTCTCTGGAAATGTGGAAACTAACCTGAAATGCTCTTTGCTATTGTGGATCTCTAGCACTGGAACAAGAGTGAAAATGAACCAGGGCTTGTGGTAGTCAGACTAAGAGCTGCTTGGCCACAGTCCCCATGCTGGATTTAAACAAAATTCTGTATCACAGTGGACATTCTTCTTGTGCCCAAAGATGAAGAAGAGGAGGTAAACCAGAGCAACACTGTAGGCATTAAAAGCTCAGGATGGAGAGATTGGTATCTGGAATTGAGCTATATTAAATGCTCCCTCCTGGCCCATACACTCAGTTTATGTTATATGCAACAAGATTAACTGGAAGTTTGCCCTTCCTCAGTTTGGTTGCCACTTGTAACCTAGGCAGGTCTCCCTCAAAAAAAAAAAAATTATAGTCCCTGTTGTATATACTCCTCTCACCAGAGGACAATGAAGTCAAGTCCCTTAGTATAGGACCGTCTGGTATCACACAAGTGATGTTCCTGTGTTCTGAAAGGCAAAGAACACCACCTGACTTGGCAACAGTGTTTGAATAGAAAGATGGCAGTGGGTCAGGGTGACTCCAGCACAACAGGTGGCACACAGATAAGCAGGCTGCCCCAATTGTCCACAAAAAGCATGGGATGCCAGTGGGAGGACTTGGCAACAGCCACTGCAGGAGGCACTGGCATTCACACCTACTTTGTGACAGATAGACTTATCTGCATCTCAGTAAATCTGCTTCCAAAGTGGTTTTAATAGCCTGCATTAATAAGCCAAATGCATCAGTTTGGAGGAAAGAAACTATAATTCAAAGCAATTGAAGTCAACCTGCAGCACAGCTCAAATGCAGAAAAGCTGTGATGGACAGAAGGTCTTAAGGTTGAAGAGTTGAGCGTGAGCTGCTGACAGTCCTTGCAGAATTTTAAAAAGGAATGATCTGAATTGGTTGAATAAAAAGTGAATTGGAGAGGCTAACCAATGCAAAGAACTGCATTTGTAATGTCTTCATTTTTCCATTACTTTTCCTTATTCTCTCTAGAGCGCTGCTATTGCATCTCACACTAATAAGCAGCTCAGCCAAGGACTGTCGTTTGGTATTCCAGTCTGACCCAGTATTTTGCAGGGTGCCAAACAGCCACAGTGTAGATGCCTTAACCCTCCCCCCAAGCCCAACACACAGAGAAGCGTCTATGCAAAGCCTTACAAAGCCTTTCAAATGCCCTGCAAGTGCGACAAAGATAGGAGGAAATGAGATCTGTTCTCAGATTTCAAGAGCCCATTTAAAAATTACACTGTGTGGGTGAACTGGGCTTCTCACCAGCAGGCTTTGGGAAATGAAACTTTTGCTTTTGGGTACTCGCTTGACTTTGCTCCGGGAGGCCCATCACAACTACTGTTTAACATTTGACTCAGAGACTGTTGGAAGAGAGCATGTTTTGAGGGTGTTTCGAGGGACAGTGACTTTCTGTGAAGCCCTGTGGCCAGGTTGCAGCCAAATCCCAGCTTGTTGAAATAGGTGGTCCCGTTTCTGATCAGAGAGGGCTGAGGGCAGGATGGGCTATGGAGGAGGAGCTCCCACTCCCTCCTGGAGCAACTGAGCGGGGTGCCACCTCGCCACTCTTGCTAAGACCTGTGCTGCAGGAAAGGGTTTCAGACTCGGGAGCTATCAGTCCATCGCCGTGCGTGAACACAGGAAGTGTATTTGCTACAAGAGCGCTGGCCTGGGAAGATGGCAGCAGGGCCAGGCTGAGCTCGGGTGCACCCGCTGTGCCTTCTCTCCCTCGCCACTTGATAAATACCCCGCTTCTTCCCCCGCCCTCCTGCCCTTTTTCCACAGCAGAGAGCAGACACAAGGGGACCCTTTCATCTTGGCACATCCCCTTGCTGATTAATGTGATGCAATGTTCCCACAACACCACCACTATGCCGGCCATGTAATTAGGCGGGAGATAATGAATGCTTCAGAGCCTATTCAGGCAGCAGTGCCCGCCTCCCCGCTGAACAAGCTCCTTTCTCAGCAGTGAAGCCAAGTGGAAGGAGAGGCAGCAGAAATGCCATTGGTGCTGCGCTTAATTGTGCAGGAATCGGGGGCTCTCGCAGTAAAAAAGAGAGTAAGGGCCAGTGTGGGAGAGATGGGCAAGTGGGTCTGCTCTTGCTATCGCAGGGCCAAACTTTTTGTTGTGTCTTTTCATGTGTTTGACCTTGTGGCAGCAGAAGCTTTAAATGTGCACATCTCTGGCTTTGTATATGTGTGCCTTTTTTGTTTCAAATCATTAGGGAAAGCCATCATTTAATAAGCATAAGAGTCTGTCTTCTCAGTAACCCAGAGGCAAAGATGCTGGTGCTACTTAGTGGCCTTTGAAATGTGGGAAACACACTGGGGACACAATAGGCTTATTCTCTTTTAGGGGGCTTTACAGTTAAGCTGCCATTGTCTGGCTAACATTAGCAAGAAAGCTACTCCCCTTTCTCCCTGACCCCTATGTAGACTCTGAGAAAACAACCAATTGGTTTAAAATGCACTATCCAAATGCCTTCAGATCACGCGAGAATAAAGCCAGCAAGGAGCTGAAAGTCTGCCTGATCAGCTGGAAACCGATGGATCTACTGCCAAAGGTCTTGGCAGAAATTCAGTCTCCAATTGCTTTCTGGAGTTTTTTATCATTTGTTTGTTGATGCAAAATAATTTTAAACTTCATACCTGACCATACCACGTACTAAAGGTAGGCAGTGCAGCCTGATGTAAGCAACTGGTAAAACTCATCATAAACTGACTTCAGTAGTTATAAAAATAAAAAGGTAACTGAAGTTTTGTGTTAGGTGCAAATAGGCAGAAAACAGCTGTTGGTGATAGTGATGAAGCAGGAAAGCTCAGTTTGTGTGGTAGGTTAGGTTAATTTCTGAGCAAAATGTCACTGGAGGGTGGAGTATATCAGAAAGAGCAACTTACAAGTTATAAAATAGAACAATTCATATGCACACTTATATTTAAACCTGCTTTACTCCAAAGAGCTCTAAAGCCATAATGTGCTCTTTTGTAAATGAATACTTCCCAGGCAGACCCGCTGATCACCCTACTGAATTAAGTGACAGACTCTTTTGTGTATCCCTTCTTGAATGGCAAATGGATGCAAGTTATATTATTCTGTTGCTTAAACCCATTTTCTAATCAATTTAGTATACAATGTGCACTGCATATCACTGCTGCACATTTTGACTCAGCATCAGATGGTACACAGAAAATTCTGAAGCTTTCCTAGTATCTACAGTGTCAAAAGAACAGATTTCACTGAGAATCTTTTCATGTTGCAACGTAATAGTAGAGTTGTGACCAAAAAAAAAAAAAAAAATTCTGGCAGGGAGAACAACTTTTACAGAAGAAAATCAGTTCCACTGACATCTTCACAGAGCTACCCAGTGGTATGCATAGTCATGTGCCTCCATGTCATACAAACACACTGCATTCATTTGTGCCATACCATCGCATCCCAAAGCAGATGCACGTAGTCAGTCTCACTGTAACACTCAGATCATGTGTCATCTGTTTCCCCTCCCTCTGTCACATGCACAAACACGGCCTGCAGGCTTAATAAGTGAAACAGAGAAGGGAAATAGATGACACATGATGTGAGGGTTATAGTGTCTCTAAAATTGATGGTCAGCCTTTTATTGGTGTCAGGGACCCAAAGGTAAAGAGGAAAAAGAAGTGGTATTGGAACTAAGGAGCCCAGTTGTTACTGCCCAAAACTGAGAAAGAGCTCTGTCCTGAAAGGAGATTCAAATGTTTTCCTTCTGTCTACACCCTTTGCTGGCAATGAATTCTCTAGCATGAACTTAGGTTAGTACTTCTCTCAGTAGCATGATGTCCTCCAGAGGAATGTAAAGCCAGTGACGGCATTGATTCTCATTTGTAAATAATAATAATAATAATAATTCTCATTATTATTTCCTGTAAGCCAAACAGGCTGAGGTAAAGGTATTTGATTATCTTACTGACAGCTTGAGGCAGCATCCTGTAGCAGCAAACATGTTCAACGGGTTTCAAGAGAAATGAGTGCAAGCACAACTCATGCAGGATCTATGAGACCCACTTGCTCCTCTAAAGTAGGATATCTCCTTGTGATCTCTTTTTCCCCTCTGCCTAATCTGATAGCAAAGCAAACTGCATCCAACTCCAGCATGCACATCTGGGAGTGGATTTTCCAGTACAAAAGCCATTCAGTCACCAAGAGTTCAGTGACATGACCTTTCTCAGGGCAACCCGCAAAAGATTGGCACAACTAGAATTATGTTATGTTGACAACATCTGGAGTTCAGTTGTCTCCAGTAAAAAAACAGATGTTTTGCTTCTGCTGGTCACAAATTTCTCCCCATGTTCACCATTCTAATTTCTGTTTAAAACTGCATTAAGCCAAGAAATGAACATAAATTTGCTTGGAAACTGTCCCAGAGAATCTGCCATCTGAACTTCAGAATCATTTGCTGTGTTACATGCTCTTGGCAGGCTCTGAAACCCGTCCAGATCTCTAGTTGGGATAGAATTTCTTTTGAATTTTTTCTATTAGCCCAAGTGATGTGAGGACCATTCCAGTGAAACCCTGATACTGTAGCAGCAAGGAGCAAGGTAAGGGAAGAGGCTGTCTTATGTGTCCTTTGCTGCTGCTGTAACAAGGAAAAAGTAATGCAATCACCCATGGTCCCAGATTATGCTAAATCTGGTCCATATTTGGATCTCTTGTGGCTGTTGCAGAATAAACCAAAGGAAAAGTTAAGGTGAGAATAATGATGCTAAACAGCACCAAGATCACGGAGCCTTTGTTGACCAGTTGAGTTGTTTCCTAACTCATGCTGCAGCTTGTGTAGACTGGTAGGCTCCTGCAGACAGAATACAGAGTGTTAAGAACTCGATAGGGTAACAGTTCATATTCATTTTTCATTTGCTGTGCAAGCCCTTTACTCTAACTGTTCTGGCAGAGAAAGAGGGGTCGACCAACCATTTCTGAACTGTTTCAGGGCTGAGGAATCCCAAGACTGGCACAAGAAATTGAACCAGGAGAAGGAGGCACAGCCAAAGTATTGTTCTCCAGCAAACCTCAGCAGATAGGACAGTCCACACAGCTCAGAGCAGGTGTGGGAACATGTGCCATTTGTGTCAGGCATGCAATGGAGTACTGTGGCTGTAGGACAACAAGTTTCCTGGGAAATGGGAGAAAGAAGGGGGAGCAGCAGGAGGCCTGGCACAGTGTTGAGCTCAGCCCTGACTCTGCACACCATCTCTGGCATCAATACACTCCTGACTCTGTGCTCTCTGCCCTCCCATGCCCAGCACAATACCAGCTGCATGTGAAACTCCTGCTAACTCGCACCCATCGCATGGAACAGTCTTGGCTTTGCCTGTGTTTAGTTCTCCATGCGGCACAGTATGGTCATATTCCTGTATGAAATCCTCTCTGCTAAGTGTCAGTATCACTGTCCTAGCTTTGCATACATGCCCATTCACCAGCAGAAAGACATATTTCTTGCCCACCTACTACTAACTTCTTCCCAGTATAAAGCTTCCCAGTATAAAACTTTCCCACTTTAAAAATGAGTTGGAGTACCCTGGACCAGGAAGAGGGCTGTGGGAAGACAACACAGTGGCTTTAGATAAGCAACCAAGTAGCCAGCTCCAGGAGAGGGTACAAAAGTGCGGCAAAAGCAAGCCTATAGCCTGCTTCTTCACTTGCCAGCCACAACAGGCAGCTGATTGCCAGAGCTAATAGCTCAGAAAGAAGTGAACACTAAAGAGTTAAAAAGGTTTTCAGGGAGGGCGGGCTGATGAGAGAAGGGGGGAAAAGAGGAGGAGCAATCCTCTTGTGCACAGACTTCCCAGAGCCTCCAGAGATCAGTAAGCCCCAGGGAGCCACAGGCCTATGCATAGGATGCTTATTTATTTTTTTAGATATTTTAATTTAGATGTTTGGGATCTAAACAGATAAAGATTTACACTAGAATTCATATATGGTTCAGGATATAACTTGTCATAGCAAACAGAACTGCAAGGAATGACCAAAATTCAACCCTCAGATTCAGCCTAAAATTCAGCCTGATGGCAAGGGGGTATTACAGTTATATTCAGGGTCAAGCAGTTGTTTGCTCTGAGAATTGAAAGATTCGAGATCTGAGAAGGTACCAAAATAGCTCAGACTTGCACCTGTATGTGTCACACTTACCCACATCTTACTGGTCCCTGGTAACCGGCCTTTCTCTGGTTTAATTTCATCTCATTACCCAAAGATACGTCCCTTGTGCATTTATTTTCTTAATGAAATGCTGACTTTATTAGAATATCAACTCTATAGGGGTTGCCAGGACATATAAAAAAGAAAAGCCATAAACTATGTTCATTATTTGTAATGTGTAATGCCAGATCTAGTACTGCTTCCAGAGAGCAGGAGAGAGAGAACAGAATTTAACATGTCCCTGACCTGTCCAGAGGGACAAAACAGAGAGCTTTTATTTTATTTGTTTCTACAGTGACTCAGTCTGTAGTAACTGGGTTAAAGTCCACTTAGAAACGAATAGAACAAAAGGCCTCCTGTTAGTGCTGGACATTTTCCCTCTTCAGATATCACCAGAAGGATTTAAAAAAAAAAAGGGAAAAAAAAAAGAAAAAAAGCCCTCCAGCAGAATGCAGGAAACCACAAGCTTATGGGAGTGTAGCAGCACTTTGGAAAGGAAAACACTGCCTCAGACTTTCATCTGCAGGGCTTACTCTTTTTTCTCTCCATTTTTTTCTTTACCTTCTTTTAATCTCCTTACAGCTAGAAGCATTTGCCAGGTCAACACAGAGCCTGGAGAAAAGGCTGGTAGGGAGAGCAGTTAGGTTGCAGGAGATCCAGATCCCAGGCAGAGAGAAAAAAAATCGACTTGTGTAGCTCACTCTAGTATGAAAGGGGGATCCAGCACAGGGAGCGAGCTTGGGTGCAGCTGGAGCTTCCAACTTCAAGTCCTATAGTTGCTTGCCAGACTGAGGGTCTTAACAGGGTGAGAACCTCGGATCCCACAGGCGGTACTACAGGGGAAAAAAAGGGCATTTTCATAATTTTTATTGCATGGCTGGTCTTTTTTTTTTTTTTTTTTTAATGTAGCTTAATGATATCTAAGTAACAATTACATAGTGTTCTCTAAGATATAAAAAGTATCCAAAATGCTTTCTGCTTTCCATTCTAAGTATTGTCATGGCATGCCTGTGTTTTCATTATAAAGCAAATGTTTTCCAGCAAGCATTCACTGCATTTCATTAATTTTCACTTCAGCATTTTCCTAAGTAATGTGAACTGACAGTAACAGAAAAAGCATGTTGAAATTATATTTTGCATATAAGAATGAGCACTTTGCTGAATTTTCCAAAACTTCCCTTTCCACTCTCAAAAAAAAAAAAAAAAAAAAAAAAAGTAACCCAAAACCTTGGGAACTTTGCAGCTATCTAAAATGAAATGGAAAAGTGGAGTTCAATGTTACTTCTTACCTATAACTTTCACTATTACTGTGATCCTGGTTTGTACAAAAGGTTATGTTACTTTTTGTTAGGTGAGCTTTATGTTGACCTAGATCAGGGAAATGGTTGGTGAATGGTGTACTGAGCAATGTGTTGGGTGTGAGGGAGGGATGGGAATGCGTAGCCAGAGCTGGACCACATAAGCTAACTGTTAGTTTAATTTAGACTGCTGCAGAACCATAATCTCAAGTGGTAAGCTTCTGAGTGACTTGACCAAGACTGCGTAGCACGTAAGTAGTTACTTTATTTAGTTAGATGACTGATTCCATACTGAGTTATAGAAGTTTCTCTTTCCTGTGTTCAAAATAAATAGGTAAACAGAGCTGACCTTGCCATGCCTATTTCACTGAGAACTGATGACACCATGCAGAAAATTCAGTATTTAAAACAAATTTCCATCCTTAGTACTAAGTGAATCAGTTGCTTATGGTAGTTGGTACTGTGATATATGCATGTGATATATCTCCTCTTTAGGTCACTGGGGCCAGTTTCCCTTTCGGATAGTGATGAGAATCAAACATGAGTTTTCACTTATGTGAAGTGAGTTATTTCAGATCTTAGTGGACAAATTATGTTCTGTAAAACCTCTAAATTTGGCTTCTTATCAGCATTTGCATTAAAATAATCAAGTTCAAATATTCTATCTTCCTATACAAAGTCTCCTGCCTTAGTCTTCTCTAGGCTGAAGAGTTTGAGTTCTGCCAGCCCCTCTTCCTATGTCACCTGCTCCAGACCCTAACCATTTTAGAGTCCTTCCATTGGACTTCAGCTTGCCAGTGTCTTCCTTGCACTGTATGCCTTAATACTGGATACAATATTCCGGTATTTGTTAACTAACACATGGTTATAGGCTATTTTGCCCTTAGTGTGATGACAGCTAGTCAGAGCTGAAAGAATGTTTTAAAACCCTGTCCAGAACTAGAAAATTAAGCCTGACTAGCCAGGATGTTTTAAAACCCAGTTGGGACTACTTACACTGAAAATTCCAACATCTTACAACTTGTGCTAATTAACACACTGATTGGCACTCACAGTAGTTAAGAAGGGTGACTGTTCCTGCCTGGGTAGTTTTAAGTACAGATCTTAGGAGTTAGCTGTTTTCAGACATAATTTTAAATGTAACAGTTAAATTTAGCATCATCCCAGCAAACAGATGTTCTAACACAAAACTATCTTCTAGTGTAAATGTGCTGACTGGGAACATGTTTGGTAGCTTGTGCAGTTTATTACATGATGCACTTTGATCTCATCCTTACCCATCAACTATCAAGATGGAAATGGAAACATGCTGCTGGTTCATAAGGGAGAAGGCTTACACAGCTCCGACTAACGGGGGATAACTGGAGCATGTCAGTCTCTGCCATGTCACTGCCGAAGCCTTGCATCGCCACATACAGAAAGGCACATTTGTTGCTTTTTAAGGTCCAAACTGTCCTTGATAACCAGCACTGCTGATACCAGTGTTCACAGGGAACAGAGAACATTCCCTGAAATTTGTTTCAGGTTCAGAGCTTCTGACTCCACCTTCCTGAGCCTCAAGAGAGAAGCGTTTTTCCTCTGCTCCATCTGGTACGGCGCTCTGGAAAACTTCAGCTTGGCCCACGCCCTGCTCAGTGCCTGAACTTTGTAATTTTTCAGCTGCCAGAATCACTAACTGCCCAGTTTTATGTAACTCCAAGTATCTGCAGTGGAGCTGGAGAATACACACATGGAGGAAGTTTTGTGGCTTTTAAGCTATGTCCAGAAGTTTGCCTTTTTTTTTTTCTTTTGTTTTTTGTATGAGGGGGAAGAGGGGGATATACACAAGACTTTTCAAAATAGAACAGAGATTCTGTCTGCTGCCAGGATAGGTGTAGGTTTGCTTTTGAAATCCCACTCTTTCTGGAAGGGGCCTGAAACACATTTTGGGGAGAGGGGTTTAATAAGTGTAAATACATCAGTAATAATATTGAGAGGTTTTCAGTTCTTCATGTTTGTTGCCTGTTGCTCCAGGGAGCCAAATATAACTTGTAACAGTGATTGCCAATGTCTGTATAACCAAAAGGGACCAGTGGTTTCCCCCGACTCCAGCTAACAGCTTCCCAGATGAATATGCTGTGCCTGGGCTTCTGCAGCCAAGCAAAGCAAACGGACATGCCACTTTTGTGGCACTTGCAGCTTTACACTCCAGTACCACAGAAAAAATGGCAAACACTCAGAGAAATCAGGCAGGGCAGGGCAACTGGCATTTCCAGGGCCCACAACCCTTTCTTCCCTCGTTCTCTTTCAAATTGTTTGCAAAGCCCAAGTCAGTTTTTGTGTTTGCCATTTCAAAATAAATATGTTGTAGTGGTTTGTGTGTGTGTGTGAAAGAGAGCAAACTGGAAGAATGAGGCTTAAGCACTGTAATAACAAAACAGCAAACAGCCTATCAAGCCAGGGACAACCCTGCAATAAACGAGCGTATCCAGACCTGTAATCACAAGTGACCTAGCAATAACAAATCAGTGCATGCCTATGGGTGTGGGAGAGAGAGGAGCAGAAGTGAAAGAGGGACATTCCCAGAAGAGTAGACAAAGAGAAGATAAAAAAATGAGGTGGAGGAGATAAACAGGAGGAGCATGCACTGAGTCTGATGTTTGTGCATGTAGATTCTAAGCAGTTGAAGTTACAACTTTCTTCCTGTTTCCTATAACATGCGGAATTTCATGCTTCTGCCAAATGTTGAAACAGGAGCAAAAATCAGCATCAGTTCCTCTTGAAACAAAATTAAAACTGCATGAAAACAGCAAACTGTTAACACAGCATCCAAGTCAGAGCTGTTATCTGCAGGCCAGTTGTGCTAGTGGTCTGCAGGCAGAGGAGCCAGAGGTAGGAGCCACCGCATCATAGGGGGATGAAACTAAATGAATAGCTAAATGGAAGCTTACAGAAGTAAGTTGTCAGTAAGGTTAGTTTTAAAGGGATGTGGTTAAAGATAAATATCAAATTATGCATAGCAGAACTATGTTAATGGATTGCAGTCTTTCCACTGTCAGAATTGGAGTCCTTACTCAAGTCAGATTGTAGATGTGGAGGTAAGATGCTCTTGCAGTATAACTGAAAGGTGTCAGTCTTCTCCCAGGTTGCAAGACTACCTTCTTGGATGTGAGTAAAACGGAGCTTTAGGTTAGGACAGCTGTGTCTCTCCCAGGGACAAGGAATCGCTGAAACAGCAAGAGAAGAGTGGACGTGCTTACAAATGCAGTGATTCATGAGCATGTGTATCCTCTGTCCATGGGACAGCCAAATATGTCAGTGCAAACAGAATTACTGCTTCACAGTCCTTACTGAGATTTTTTTTCTGCAACCCCTTTGGGACCTTGTTGATGCACAGCCTGTGTGCTGCAGGCTGAATTGGTTCCTGAGTGCACTTAGTATTTAAAGACATTAATAATTTAGGGCTGTCTGCCACAGCTTCATTTGGTGTGATGGGAGCTTCTGACCTCTCCAGGCTCTAATTCCCAAAAAGGATGGGACTGAGGCACAGGCACAGAGAGCCTGTGGAACACCCTACACATTGGGGTATGACCATGGACTCCAGGGAGAGCCTTCCAAAGGGACTGAGATTAATGCTTGGCAAGGACAGGAGTTATTTTACCGAAGTCCCACTTTTTTATCAGATGTCTTCACCATGTTGATATTATGGAGCCAAAGAGGTTAGAGGATCTGAACAAACAATGTTGTTACTACAGCAGTCCTGCTTTCTTCCTATATCTTTTCTTGGCTTTAAGGGGCTTGATGAGTTGTTGGGTCTCTGGCATGTAACCAGAGCTCCTCACTCAGTGCCAGGCTCAGAGGGCAATAGACCAGGCTGAGGAGGCTCTAATGGAGTCGATGATGATGATGGAGTTTACAGACAAGATCAGGAACAAGAGAGCAGCCCAGCTTTTGGGGAGGCCATAAATGGTTGTCAAGTTCAGATTGGGGAAAGCAGCAAATGGATGTATCTGTTTTTTTTCTTTTCTTTCCGGGCTGACTTAGGAGGCTGACTGAAGTCTGACCATGCGCTAAACCTTACACATTCCAGCCAGGGCACTGATCAAAGCTGGCCAGAGACATTGGTTATGTGGAAACTGGAGGTGGTGCCCTGTGTGTGTTGTCACATTAAAGGCCTTTTTCTCTCAAATCAGATTTGCGCAGTGCATTGACATAGGACTCCTTCCCTCTCCACCCTGCCCAGGCCAGCTGGCTCAAGGCTCTAGAGGTTGGCGGATACATTTTGGGCTGGGTACATATCAGCAGTGTCCTCCCTCTCTTGAAATTCTTAGTTTTACTTGAACTACTGTTGAAAGAGTGGAGTTATTTGTGCAGAGGATGAGGAGAACTGAAAAGAAAGAGGAGGGCAAGAAGTGCAGCTTTGAGCACTCATCCAGAGCTACTCCACAGGCGGTGGCTGGAATGACAGAAATGACAAGAGTGGCGTGCTTGTCTCGTGGTGCTTCCAAGGGACAGAGGGCAGAGCCCTTGACCCTCCCTGAAAGTGCACAGGAGAGAAGAGCCCAGGATCCCTCTTACCCTTCCAGTGTGGGATGGCTGTGCAAGGATGGAGAGGTGGGTCCTGGTGAGGCACATCATTACTCTACACTTTAGAGGCCAAAGTTGTCCCATGTCCCCTGTGGCCAGGGAGAGGTGTCTGCAGTGATTCCTCCCAGCATGGCGGAGGGCACGCCATGCACCATCATAGCCTGCACCCAAAGGCTCCTGGCTTTCACTAACTGCCAAGTGAATGGAGCCAAAATCAGCTTTGCTTCATGGTGCCAGGCCCCAGCTTAGAGGATGTGCACATATTTTTCTAAGCTACACAAATTGACACAGCAAATAGGCCCAGCATGAGAGGAAAAGGTAAAACACTGTGACCTCATTTCAACAAAAAAACCTCATCCATCATGTAGAGAAGTAATTAAAAAGCATGGTGATTAAATACATGCCAGCAAATATCTTCAAATCCTAAGTCACTCATGCCCAAAATAAGCAGTGCCTGTGCACATTCAGAGGAAAAGGCAGTGCTTTGTGTTTTCCTCTTTCAGCCTGTGCAGCCTCCAAGTCCTGTGCAGCCAACTGGCTTCTTTGGGCTTCCTTGTCAGAGGCAAAGGGTTAATTTCAGGAAAAAGGAGAAGTCCTCTCTCTCTGGATGATAAAAATGATAAGGAAAAATAACAGTGTGCTTGGCTGCATTGGGAGTGAAGTTGTTTCGTCCCAGCTTTGCATCCTGGAAATTACCACTTTCGTAACCAGGACCTGTAGTATCTTCAGCAGAGAGGTGATATTCCAAAACTGCAGATAGCACCTTCTTGTGAGATTTAGCAGCTGCCTTTGGTAAGGTGTCCTGTAAATTTCCTTTTTTATTCCCCTCTCCTTATTTTTATTTAGTTTCTTTTTCTCTTTCTGCTAAAGATGAAACAACATATTCAGAGCTCTAACTTTTGGTAGAATCAGAAGTGTATTCAGATTTTTAATTGGATTAATGTAGCATAATAATGGGTTAAATCAAAACACACACAAAAACAAACATCCTTGTGTTCTAAGAAATTTAGTTCCAGATACAAACTTCATATCTAAATTAAATTCTTGTTTCCCCACTACTGGCCAGAAACCATGGTGAGATAAGTGAGATCTGATGTGGAAAAAAAGGATGCTCAAATTTATAGGAGAAAAGTTCTCAATGTAACAGCGTATCTTTGGCTACCCTGATGAGGATGGAAAGAGAGGACTATTTCTGTCTACTCCCACTTCACAGCTGGCGAGGTACACTAACATTTTTTGCTTTCTTCTGAATGAGTTTACTTTTGCTGGAAGCAGAGTACTGGCATGATCTGGAATGAGAAACCTATGTTCCCATCTGCCTGACCTCTGCTACTGGGCAGATCAAACATGGTTTTCAGGTAAGATGCTGCTTGCCTTCTCTATCTTGTGCTTGGTTACTAACAACAGTGGACTTGTGTAGGAGCTGTTTAGTCTCACCGTGCCCAAAGTCTCAGGCAGCTGTGGAGAGCGGACTGTATGACAGGGTGTGTGACAAGGCTAAGCAACAGGCCTGGTGGAAGGAGTAGATGGCAGGGGAGAGGGAGAATGAATCTACTGTGTGTTTGGCCTGCGCAAACTCATGTAATCACAGCCAGGAAAGTTCAATTCCAGAGTTATTTGTGTTTAAGTGAAACTAAAAGGAAGGCGAAAAGCTGGTGGCAGAGAGGGAAAAGTACCACCCAGGCGGACTGGAGTTGAAAGGAATACGTGGGTGATTCCTGTCTGAGGCCTCGGTATGTGTATGGGGTGTTACAAACTCCTCTGCCCCCCCAGATCCCCAGGCTCACAGCGAGCCTGAAGGAGTGCCAAGGGGGCACCTTCAGCCCAAGCAGACATGCTTGCTGGTCTTTATCCCTGTTACAGGAACAGCAAGACCAAGACCCGGGGTCACATGGTGGGTCTGTTTGTTTCCTGTGACTTTTGCACAGGGATCCGACTCCATTAACTGCAGAAGATCCACTCTGACTTGTGACTATGTATGAAAGAGGAATTAAGCTGAGTACATCCATGGCAGAGCAGAGCACACAGCTGAGGACTTCTGATGGCCTGGCACAACTTTGTGTTGTGGCTTTGCATTGTTTCTTTCATCTGTATTGGAAAAGGTGCACACGTGTTGCAGTGAGCAAAAACTGGACAGTGTTTTCACTTCCCTTGCACTGCTCCAGATGTCATCTCCTCTGTCTTTACCTGTGTGCAGCTTCTCCTTGCACAAGAAACCACGAGTGTGTTGAGGCTGCACTGTCGCAAGAAGAACAACACACGGTCGCATCAGTGGGTATGAAGCATGGAGCCCTCTCCTCCCCCAGCTCCTGCTCCCGGGCAGACGCCGTCAGCTGTCCGTTACTGCAGGTTACCATAAGCCCTGTCCCTGGGTCTCCCAAAGTGCGTCTTAAGTTTCTGGCAGGAGGGCTTGGGGGACCCAGAAACAGACCTTCTGCCCACTTTGTCATCTCCACGTTGTGCCTGCCTAGTGCTAACCTTCCCTGCCCTTCGGCC
>NW_010297503.1:30678-96837 GCF_000700745.2 Antrostomus carolinensis | reverse complement strand
GCTGTGCCTTCTCCAGGAGAAGGCCCCTCAGCTGCTGTTTTAGTGTTGAGGGTGACTGTGAGAGGAAAGAATAAAATCCCCCTCCGATGACTTGCTTTAGTGGAGGGCAGTAATCAATACCCTGGGCACCTTGCTGAAGCGCCGGAGGAAAAGCATGTTAACCCTCCATGCGCTAACCTCCCCCAGGCTGCCAGCTTCCTCCCACAGCACACTCAACTACCCTCATTTCCAGCCAGGAGGGCCCTTCTCTGTCCTTAAGATACCAAATCATGCCTGTCCTGCCCTATTTTCTAGTTTTGACCTGAAAAACAAGATAGGAGGTGGGATTTTTGCTGGCTTTTATCCTTGCCCAGTCCTCATCTGCTTGAAAGGTTGGCTGCAGTAATGGGAAGAGGTGCTTCCTTGGTTACTGCACCAGAGGCTATGGGTGCTGGAAGGGGGAAGCAGGAGGGGATTTTTTGTTTGTTTGTTTGCTTTTCCCTGAACAGTGAAGCTCTGGGCAGCGCTGAAGGGAGGATACCAGACATGACGGACAGGATCTGGTTCTGCACATTCTCCCTCCCCTCTCCCAGAGGCCCCAGCAGCCTTAGACCCTGCCAGCAGGGGAGTGAGAACTAGGCCCACAGATTGCATCAGGGCTCTTTTTCTAGTCATGCTGCTTGGTTATAATGAGAAAATACTCCAAATTCCTAGTGAAAAATCCTTTCTTCCTTTCATTATTACTGGGCCAGACAAGCTAAGCTAGCACGGGAGCACTGAATGGCGGCTGGCTAGCAGTGCGTGCAGCAATGCCAGGGTGGGGGGCAGGACTCCTGAATCCTCACCCCAGCTTTGCTCTGCGGCATTTTATATAAGCCTCAAAAAATCACTTAACTTGCTGTACATTCTGTCTCAGAGAACATATCTGGGAATGAAACAGGATCAGTGATACAATCCCAAATGTTGTTCAAAAGCTGAGTTTGCTAATGTGAGTAAAATGATCTTCAAATGAAAGATACTGAAATGCAAAGTGGTGGGACTGTCTCAGACTTGATTTCTGAACAAAGCTACTTTCAGATGTAGCAGTAGGTACCTTAAAAATATGCTTCATTTTTTGGATTTGAGTTCCTCATCTTTTGCAGAAATTTAACATATGTTCTGGGTAGCAGGTTGGATCCAAAACTGAAGACTTCCAATTCAAGGTGCCTTGCCTCATCACTGAAGCATTAGCAGTGAGGTGTGACTGGAAGTAGTCAGCAATGCAAGTTGTTGTGGAGAATGTATCAGTTAAATCTTATTGGTGGAGTGTGAAGCATAATTAATATTTATAAAAGATTTTGTGAATTTTTTTTCAGCTGTAAATCCCAGTGTGTGTTGAATGGTTAACAGACTAGTGATTCAGGCATGGAGACACCCTGTAAAGTCCTCTCTGAACTGGGCAGATTTATCTTGGATTATGTTTGAGTTGACTTATCTTTGCTTCTTTCTCAGGGCTTTTTTTTCCTTCTTCTTTGTGATTTGGATCATTGTATTAACTCCTGGGAATGCTGAGAAGCATGTTTTCTCTTTTCTTGGGAGAAAGACACTAAATTTCTTACAGAATTTATTTGATCAATATGAAATCAACAGGAAAACTAAAGCACTTATTCTCAATATAGGTGCCCTCCATCTGTGGAGGTTTTACGTAAGAGCAGAATGAAGAATAGGAGAAGTCAGGGGTTCCAAGATTTGTGTGTATCCTATATTGTCAGTCTCTGTCCTGTTATGTGGAGATAACCTTCAGTTCCTTCCATGTATGTTTCCCATTTATTTTTATTTGTGTTTCAAATCACAATTCTACCATGCTTTTCTTCAGCCTTCTTTAAATATTTTGAAAATGTTAATTAGCTTCATAGTCCTTCAAGGTAAGTAAATGTCTTTTAAAAATCAAATCTTTTATGGGTGGGAAAAATGAGGTACAGAGTATTAAATTATATAATTACTTAATGAATTTAAAAATATTTCAAAACTTCTAAGTACCTTTTCTTGTCAGCCTGTATTTTATGCTTTAATATCAGAGAAACTTTTTTGAGCATCCTTTAAATGAAAAACCTTAACTATGTAATGGTGGGCAAGGAGCAGATAGGGGACATAGTAATTTTAGAGGAAATCCTTGGGAATTCCAAGTACCCATCATATCTCCAGATGGCCTGAAGGCCATGTTCTATATTGCAGTATTCCATTAGATTTTGAAATAGTTTTGGGACATTTCCAGATGCCTGGGTTGAAGAAGGTGCTGTTAAAGGTTGAAGCCCAGATGACCACTATAAAGGTATAAGAATGTCATGGAAAAAATTCCTACCCCTCTTTCTTTTGGTGCTTATGTAGCCCCTATAAGCAGAGTATCTGAAGATCTCATATGTATTTAAAAATAGAAATAACAATAACAAACCCTCTGTCTCTCTCTTCGTTCCCAGCCTCTAAGTGAAATAGCTTGGTTTGTTCAAAGGACTTTTTCCTTGTGGGTTCCAAATATTTAGCTGTGGTTTTCCACAGTTTATCTACTGTTCCGTTACTCCACTGAGAGGGGAAAAAGAGATGCCATTTCCATTATTTTGTAGAACTCAAAAAGCCACAGTGTTACGTGTTCCCTCTTCTGATTCCCATGTAGAGCTTAACCACCACCATTCCCAGAGCTGTGCATTCATTACTTTATTGGTGCACAACCAGGGATGTTTTGGCAGCATTTAGTGTTGTGTAAGCCATGTGTGATGTTAAAGAAAAGCTGCTATATATGTTAATGGCAGCCATTAACAGGATGAGTGTGGAGATTTTATATTTGCTTGTAGAATTTGAGAAATCGTTGTATTCCCTTATTAAGACCCTGTGAACTTGATTCACATTATGTTAAACAAGGGTCACTTTTCTCTGTTTTGTCTATTTTTCTGGCCTCAATATAAAGCACACTGATTGCTTGAATAATCAGCTGGATTTCTCATTCAAATTTCTGCTTTCTCCTTTGAAATAACAGTGTCTACAGTTCCATGTTTTCCATGTTAGTTATTGTTCAAAAAGCACTGTATAGGATTGCGAAGGAGTTTCCTGAAGACACTGAAATTTATGGCAACTGTTAGCCCTTCTTCTAAGGATGTTCTGAAGATTCATCCCTTTCACATCTCAGATTTCTTATATTTGTCTCCCTGAAAAGATCTGAAGGCCTTCAACTGAACCAGGTAATCCAAACAGTCACTTGTGCTGAGGGAAGTGGCTCGTTATTTAGTAAGCAAGACGCTGCATGGAAAGTGAACTCAAACATCTTCAAATCATGCCAAATGCAGTGACTACCAAAAGTAAAGCTTGAGGCCATAACGATGCAGATCACACTGTGGTCCCAGTCCTCAGAGTTGGACACTATGTGTCCATAGCCTCAAACATCAGAATGGGGCCATGTTCCTTAACAGTCACTGTCTAGATCAGTGCTTTTTTGGCTGTCATAGTTGTTTGTGTATCCTACATCAGGGAGGCATGCAGACTGACCTTGACACTGTGCCACTGTGACAGCAGTCTGTCCTTTTGATACAGCATGATAATTGCTAACATATCTAAAATTTCACCTCTTCTGCCAGCATCACCTCTTGTTTTTTGTGTTTGACTAAGCAGCAGGGTTTTTCTTTGGCTTTTGTTTGAGCTGAGGAATTCAGATGGCTGGGAAACAGTGCTATCAGCTTGTGAAGTGAAGGCAGTATATGCCTAACACATCATGAATGCTCTCCTGGCATCCCAGGCTGCTGTGTCTCACGCATTTATACATGTCTAATGGTATGGGGAAGATAACAGAGTCATGTGGGCCTCTGTGGTTGTAGGAGTGTCTCTGTGTATCATGGCCCTTTGGAAGGAGAAGGAATGCGAGATGAGTCTTGATCTTTTGCATGCACATGCAGCATGTTAAACTAAGGCAGCAGCATTTTGTGATCATTAGAGCTAAAGACTGCTGAGAAATGTTATCATCTGAGTACTTCCTGCCCCTTTCCTAATAGTACAAAATAAATTTCCATAATAGAAAATGTTTCTCATTCAGAAGTATCACATTATTTCCAAGTTACACAATCTAACAGTAAGAAAAAGTAATTAAGAATAATACACAGTTCCAAAAACAGGACACAGGTACTTGTCTGAATGCATCACCTGCAGTACACTTTATGAAACAACTGGCTTTCCCGTCAGAACTTCTGTGATACTTCCATTTCCTCTGTACCGTAACATTTTCTTGTCACCCAAAGAAGGATCCCACAGCTAATAATGGTTTTAAAGAGCTATCAGTGTTTAAGTGGAAACTTCACAAAGTACTTTCCTTTTTTAAGTTAGTTCTGACAATATGTCAAATTTCTGTCATTCTTTACTGAAAATACCATTAGTTTGGAAACAAGGTATCTGGTGCTTCTTCTCTGTTTCTTTTGGTTAACCTGCTTTTGGTATATAATCATGCATCTGGTTTGGGAAATTATTCTCCTTCTTCTTTACAAACTCAGGCACATACAAATATTCCAGCAAGAGTCAGCCTGCTCATGCGTACAAAAATGCAGAACTACTCTCATTGCTGCTCTCTGAAGTCCTTTATGTACATCTGTCCATTTGGGGACCTATTTTGAAATCACTCTTGCTATGGTAAGAACCTCTGAGCGACTAAGGCAGGTGTACATTTGCCTTTATTCTGGCCCACTCCTCACTCATTTTGCACCAGCCCATGTGTACTCTTTTTCACCATTGCAATAACCTTCCTCTTCCTTCACCTTCCTTTCTCTCTATCCATCTGATTCAAGACACCAGCCGCAAACAGTCCCTCTCTACCTATGAGGCAAACCCTGCTTTATTAAGTACTTGGAGTATGGGAGTAGGGACCTCATGAATTCTGTTGCTACCTCTGATGCCCAGATGTTGGGCAAGATGCTTTAACTTTAATCTCCTAATTGTTTCCCAGGGTGGCTAAGCAGGAAAATAATTCCTAGCTAAATGCTTTGCAGAGGTTCTTTGGGCTTAATTAGATGTTGATCTGTGAGCTACCAACACTAAAAATACAGGCAACGGTATGGGTGTTGAGGATTTTAACCATAAACATTTCTTTCAGTGTCTCTCTTATTCTTTTAACTTAATTAGAATAAGTTAATCTTTTAACTTTATAACTTAATAGTTTTACAGCTTCGAGTTTATGAAAGGCACAACAGCAGATCTTCTGCAAACGTAATTGTGTATTATTATAATTACAGCTAAGAAATTTACTTTGTACTTTAGCAGAACAGGAAAGTAAGAATACTTTGCCCTTTTAAACTACTTGGCAGTAAAGCACTCAAACCCCTGCAAGTTAGGCCTTGGTTCTGCACTCCATCTGTTTGCCTCGCATCGTACAGATGAGAGGTCCTTTTGCCTGAATGCATAGAGCATTGCCTGGTTATAGATAATACATTTTAGCCATAGACCTCAAAGAACTTCACCAAGAAGGGCACGTATTATCGTCATTGTACAGTAGAAACTGTGTAATACAGTACGTGGTAGAATGTGGCATTAGCCAACAGGGAGTTCCTGGCTCCCTTCTCCCTGGTCTGACAAGCAGGGACTGTACCAGCACACTCTGCATCCTTCGTTTTACAATACAGAGAGAATGATAATGGTCCTTTAAGCAAGCCTCTTTATACTCAGTGCTTAAATCAAGTGAGATGCAGAAAACTATAGCATGAGTAAGGAAGGAATTCATTTTCTAATTCATTTATGCTTAATTACTTCTGCTGTTTTTAGCAACATAGATAAGAGTACTTTTAACATATACATCCATATCCAGTTGCCCTCAGCGCATGCTCAGACTTTTGTGACTGAAATTGCAAATTGCATGTACAAGATGGCAGAAATGAAACTACTGTGAGTCTCTTTAAGATTTATAAATGGTGGAGGACTGAAAGGGTTAAGAAAAACCCTCCACATATACCTGGTATATAAAACTGTCATGTAATCAAATGAGAGGAATGCACTACACTGTGTACATTAGCAAACACTCCATGCAAGCTGGCTGGCGAAGGCTCAGGGTTTTCAGTGCTGCCTTGCGCTACAAAGCCCTTCTTTGTTCTCTCAGCTCTGTTTTAAATATCTGATGACTATTCCACACCATGTCAGTGCCAAATCCCCAGCTTCAGTGAAAACTCTTTACAACAGCACATTGTGGGCAGATTGGCTGGGGATGGGCTGGTAGAGTATGGGTATCTCCCCTTTCTTTGCTTCTCAGGCAGGTCCTCTCACCAGCTCTGCCATCTCCCTGTAATTTCTGTAGCCCCTTGTGCAGCCACCTGGATAGTTTTCAAAGCCAGAAGGAGTAACTTGGGAGTGCAGAAATTGAACTTGGATCTTGACATGGCAACGGCACTCTGCAAATGTGCATCAGGATGGGTGTAGTCGGGGTTCAGCCAAGGAAGGGCAAATGAATCAAAGAGTGTTCTTGCAACAAATATTTTTGTTGAAACTTGTTGTGCCTATACTGTTGTTGGCTGGATCTTGCTTGAGCTTGCTAGCCAAGTGGGTTTTAGCTTTGAAAAAAATTAGATGAAAGATTTCCTATGAACATGCACACAGAAAGGCAGGAAGTGATGCTGATGACTCAGGAGATGGTGATGTTCCTTCTTGATTTGGAATTAAAGTACTTCCCTGGAAGGATATTAACAGACCAGCACACGTCTAAGCCTCTGTCAGATGAGATGTTAAACCAGGGTCTCATCTCCTCATTCTCGTTAAGGATGCTTTTCTGTATGACTTTTACCTATATTTTAGTTAGAAGGGTGATGTTCTAGCTTTCTGTACAAGGCACTTACATGGCATTGCCTTAACTACTACATCGATGCTTATTCTGCACAAGACATGTTTTTTCATTCCAGGAAAAAAACTTTGCTTGAGTACATGTAGAAGTACAATAATAATGTAGCATCTTCTTTTTGCTCCTAAACCTACTAATTCTGTTCATGAATACTACCTTTATTTTTCTGGATAAGCATATAGTTAATGTTGTTTCCTACAATGTTTTGGGATTTCTGTGTGTAGACCCTGGGGTAGGAAATAAACAGTAAGCTTTCTGAGTTAAGAGAAGATTTTATACAATTATTATTTCAGTGGTGCTGCCCACCTTTGGCGATTCATGTGAAAAGAAGCTAAGCTGCTCAGTTTCCCATTCTGTTTCTCGTTTCCCTTCCTGAAGCTCCTTGGCATCCAGTACTGGTGTGCTGGAAACTCAGCCATGCCGTGGGTGGTTGCAGTGCCTTCTAAAATAAACAAACCTGTTTTCATTCAAATTTGTTCATTTCACATGCAAATATTTCTTGGTAGACTCAGCAAGTAACCCTTTCTAAAGTAAAACCTATTTATTAAGGACCACTTGAAGATGCATTGTAACACTTTTGCTTAATAATTTAAAATCTATGAAAGCTAAAATCATTGAAAGCAAGGTTTACAGCACTGCAGAAGCTTGTGCAAGGCCGTATTTGCCCCTAAAGCTCTTTGCCTTAAATAATCCCATTCAGTGCACGCTCTCTATAACTGATTGTATATCAGAATCCTTCAGGGGACTTTCAATGGCTGCTTAGGCTATGCAACTGCAGGCACTCTTGTCTTTGCCATGTTTGCTTCCCTGGTATAGAACAGAGTACAAATGGGAATTATTTTCTCTATATTAAAGTATTAATACGTGCTGAGGAGGTGTTATTGTCATTTTACGAGGAAGGGATATAGCAAAAGAGTTGAAGGAACACTCTTAGTGGTTTATAGAAATCCGTACCAAAGTCAGAAATTGAATCCACTGTTGTATGATCCAACTCAGTGCCTTACTGCCTTACTCGTTAAAGTATTGGTTCTCATTTTGTATAGCACCTCCCATCACATGCAGAGTCCCAGGAAAGTTCAGAAACAAGACCCTGGCCCATTAGAAAGAGAGTGACCAGCCAGTGAGCGTCTCACTTTTTAACACTGTAGCAGGGGCTCTGAACAGCGTACACGTCCATGTTAAAAAAGAAGAAAATACCATAGAACGTTTTTAATGTTCTCCCAGAGTTTGGTGGAAACCAGTTTAATGACTAGTGTTTTCCCAAAGGGGAATCAGTTAGCCTTTTTATGATACTTGCAAGAGATTCCCACTTCCTTTCCTTGGCCCAGCCTCTTTGCTGTCACCCCACAGAGATAGTCCTTGGGCAAAGTGTGGCCATCCAGTTGGTCTTGGTCAGTTCACCACAGATGAATGAGCAAGAGCTCCAAAAGCGAGACAAATATTTTCTTTTGTGCACTAGATTCTTTTTTTCAGCATTTTCCAGACCTTTTCCTCATTCTTTCCCCATCTTTACATGTCACTAACTGCTTCCTGTCAGCCTCCTGCTTCAAAGACCTTGCATATACCTCGTGCCCACCTAGCTGTTTGCATAGTGGTGCTCTAGCAGAGGGACACAATTCTGGCACGGGGGTAAGAACTCTCTCATTTACTGTTGTTTGGTTTTTTAAGTCCATTATCAGTGTATTTACATGGCAACTTTGACCATCTTAGCACAGTGAGATAGTTACCTTGCTCTTCCAGGTTTATCATTCACTGTCAAAGATTACAGAAAGTCAGGTTTTTGAGAGACAAAGCTAAGACCAGTACCTTGCCTTGCAGGTGGGTGCCTCTATCCTTTTGTGCAGGCTGCCAGACAAAAAAGGTAAAGTCAGAACTGGAAGGACTCAGGAAATGCTCCAGCTGTAAAATGCTCCAAATGTAAAATTATTTGTTTCTCATAAGAAGCAAGTTGCTCTCCAGGGGAGGACTGCAGCTGGCATAAACCAAGGGAATCCACAAAGATCTGCACCAAAAAAGAAGCAGTTAGACTAAGTAAAAAGAAGGCTGTGTGTTAAAGAGGTAACTATATTTTGTTAGTAATGACTGAAGTAAGCTCTTTTCCTGGCAGTCATTGTTTGGTGGAGCTGAAAGAATGAGCCAGGTATTATGCCATTACTTTAAGATGGGACATCTGAGAGAAATTAAATAGATTTGCTCACTCCCAAAATACTTCTGAGCCTTAACTCAACAGTAGGGAGTTCAGCAATGAATGCAGGGCCAGAGCAACCAGGAAGATCAAGAGGGTTTCATGATTCAGGGTGATTCAAGCTGAGCAAGGAGTGATCACTTCATTCAGAAGTTCTTTTTTTTTACTTCTAGTGAGGACTCTGCGCTCCTGTGTCCCACAGCAAGTGTGTAGGTCCCATTTTCTGTCAGGCAGGTTGAATGTCATGTGGGTCTTGCTTCCCTCTCTGATTCAGTTGTGTCTGCAAACAGCTTCTTGTTGCCATTCATAGGAAGACGCAATCCTGATGAAATCCATCTGTATCTGTCCCACTGCTATACTGATCATGTAGTGTCATCTGCTTCCTTCCAAATCAGAACCTCCCTCTTGGCCTTCATACTTTGCCTGTCATAGTGGCAGATGCTCTTCTAACTAGGTATCTCAGCTTCCAAACTTTCTGTCACCTAACTTCTTTGGCTTTCCTGTGAGCTACCAAATCTTTGGGGCCAATCCTCAGTCCCATGAGTTCCCACATAAGTCGGCCATTGCACAGCATGGGCACAGCCAGGCTCTCTCTTGCTTTTTCTGCAGACGTGGAACGAAGATCTTTTATAAACTGGTAGAAGTTGAACTTTGGATTGGGAGAAGAGCAAATGAATCAGAAATTCCCAATATGTACTTGTAACAGAAGGGCATCTCAGTGCAATCCCAACAAAGAGCCCCATCTGACCACAGAAGAAAAAATTCACTGGATTGTTTGAAGTGGTAAAATCCTTCCCTTCTTTCCAGTGCAAAATACAAGCTTGCTAATGTGTGGATGGTGTTGAGGAGATGTACTGTGTGAAGATTGGTTTTCTTTGAGAGTGTGACCATACTGCCCTGAGGAAGAAAAAGCCTTTCTCCACTTTGTTAGCAAGTCAGCCACTTTTATCCACCAGGATAACAGGAGTGCCTGTTACACTGAGCAGATGAGCCTTGAAGGATGTGAGGAAAGCTATTATACTGGGATCAATAGCATACTTTTTCCTTCTATAGCATGTAAACATTTGACCTGATAAATACTAAAACTTCTTCAACTGCTTCTTCCTTGTCTCCTTACTTGTCTTTAAAGAACATCTAAATCCCCATATCTATACAGCTTATGGAGACGTCCCACCTATGCTTGCTTGGGAAATTAGAGAGAAATTTAGGTTTAAGAGTGTTGGTGGAAGTTTTACACTGAGTCCATTTAGCTGAAATAAATTGAATTAGATTACCTACTGCAGTCAGAAGAAATAGAGTTTTACCAGTGACATATGAGTTACAGTGTGCTCCAAGCTATGCTGAGGGGACCTCAGCTCATTAACAGAATATTTTTAATGTGTTTTTAGTGTTCTGAGGTGCTCTTACGAAATAACATTTCCAACAAGAATTTGTGTTTAAATGTTTTGCTCTCTGAGGTGTGCATATTCATAATGAGAGTGAGTAGGGAAATGTGTTCAGTTCTTTCTTATTTTAAACAGGAATGCTTTTCATTTGATCAAAATTGGAAGGAAGCATCACTTGACAAGTGAATCTATGAGGCTGCTCTTTTTCAGCAGAGCTCATGTTTTGTTCCTGAGACATACTCTGAGTATGTACTGCTCATGCAGTGCTGAGTCAAACAGCAGCCATCTGTAGGAGTGGCAGAGCTGAAGGTCAAGAAACAGATTCTGCAGGTGTCTTCCCTGAGGCAACTTTTCATACCTGCTGTTTGGTGCAACCTAACCTATTACATAAGTGAGAGATTTGCTCTTCTGACAAATGTTAATGATCCTCAAGGACCATATCATGTTGGCAGGCATGATTTAGAAGGATTCAGTGTGAATGCGAGAGGCAAAAGGCAGCCTTCATCTAGTGCCATATGTTGGATGGTGCTGTTTGACTACGAAGGTGTCTGATCCTTCTCCAAAACATCAGTGATACAGCTTCTCTCCAGTATTAATAGATAAATCAGCAAGGAAGATATATTTTATTTTCCCTTTTTTGCATCTTTTAAAATAGATTTTAACCTGATGAAAAGCACTGGAGTGACAGCCCTGGTGATTTCACTCTTCTATTCCAAAACCAAGGTTAGTAGAAACCCTGGGAATGCAGACTGCACTGACATGGAGGGAAGGGCATGCCTTTTCAGGTGGCTGGTACCCACTGAGACATGATCTGGAGCAGACCTGGCTTATGATTTGCTCTTTTGTCACTGGAAACAAGAGGAGGGAGAGAAACGCTGTGCTGTTGTACTTGGCAGAGAGACAGCACGCCAGCCTTTGAAGAACTGACTGCAGTCAGATGGTTGTATGGTATATTTTTTCATCTTCTCTCAGTAAGGCTAAAGAATCAAGATGCACAGTAACTGAAGTCTGATATTAGTTTGGAATTATTTGGACACATGAGGACTCCTGGTATTGAAAGAATAACTGCACCCTACAATTTGTTGTAGGGACAAATTCATTGTAGAGAGCTGCCTGAAATCCATGGAGTTTCAGCCAAGACTAATTTGGCCCTTGCCTTTGAGTCAGCTTGTATAGTCACACAGTCTATAATATGTTTAGAACACTTTTTACTCTACCAGAGATCCCTCAGGATCTGTCAGTGGGTATTTCTAATGTCTACTCTACCTGTTCCTGCTAGGAACAAAGCATTATACTGCTGGCATATGCAGTATTATTTTGAACCTTTTTATTTTTGCTGTTGCTGGAATAGCATCATACAGGACCCACCTTTCTGGAGCAGAGAGGTAGTGCTGACCTTCTGGCCCAGAAACCCACCCCAGTCCTACAATACAGTCTATAAAAGGGTGCTGTAGATGGCCCCAGAGTGAACACAAGGCATGAATTCATTGGAGCAGTTGTGCTGATATCCTGGACCGTGAGAGCGCAGCTGGGGCAGTTTAAGAGCAGCAGACAGGTTCCAAGAGGGAAGCCAAGCTTTTATTATTCACACTACAGTCACCTATTGTTTTGCTTCTTGTTTTTCTCAAGATATTTAGACATGTCTGGTGGGCAGGAAAGTGAAAGACTGGGAGTGCCAGCTCTAGGCAGCAGCTGCAGCGCTCCCAGGTACTCTGCAAACTTCCTCCTTGCAGCTCTGTTCCTGCCGTTTCACAACGAAGCCACAGCCACTGCCTGTGCATTTGGTCCTGAATCTCACAACCAAAGCACCTCCAGCCTGGCCTGCACACGTTCAGCTAATTTCAGTGTGTAATCCCACACAACGCTGCCAAATCATCTCAAGTTTAGTCAAGAGAGGCCAGGCCAGGATGTGTTTTAAAATGAAACTGCAAATAGGGCTTAATTATACTATGTTCTGTAATGATTTTATGATAGCAGCTGAAGGCTGGCATGATCCTTCTGACTTTCATTTCAGCTGGGATCATGGACAGAAATGAATACATAAGTGGAGTCTCACTCATTAAATGACTCTTCATAGCTTCAGAAGGATACTATTAATGAAACCAGAATACCTAATATTTGTTAGCTGAATAAACTCCAAGAATTCTGATTCTCTGGTCTGTTAAGCCATGTGAAAGTATAAAATGGCCTTAGAGCAGTCAGCTACCCAGTAGAGAATTCCTCCTGCTTAGGATTTCATTGATGAGAACTGCCCATCGCCTCCCCAGTAAATGTATATAAAAAAACCCAATTTAAAATAAATCTGGGTGTACTTTATCTTCTGCTAGATTAATTCTTTGAGGTAGTCCTGTTGCAAATGAGAGCTTGGCACCTCAGAGCAAAATATCTGCAGCTAGCTTCTCAACTTCTCCAAGCCACTGTCAGAGAGAGTGGAGAAACAATTTTTACCATGTTAAAAACATTTGAATCATTTCTGTTACCACAGAACTCATGACAGTTGCACCAAGATCCAGAAGTTGATGTTATGCTATCATAGAAGTCTTGGGACCCCCTTCTTCGCTGGTGTATAATCCATAGGGAGGAATTTATGCTGTAGCATGGATTGTGCTTTAGAGAATCTGATCACTGTCTGGATTCACGTACCAAAAATTCCTTTTATACCATTCAGGGTGACACTTTTCTTCCAGGTTCCAAACTTCCCAGAGCAGACTGTTTGCATAGAGGCAGACATGTGCACTCAGTTTCCCATGCTAAATAAAGGTAATCTAATGGTAAATAATAAACCTGCCTGACAAAGGACGTGGGGGTTATCTGGTGTTTACATAGGGGACACAGATAGATGAAGAAGGTTTTGTTTTGCTTTTTAGAAGCATTCTAGATTGGTATCTCCAGCTTTCTGAATATAACCTACAGTCAGAGGCTCCTCCACAGCCTCACTAAGTCCAGCTCCCTAATTGTGCGTTGCTTCTTCCTATGCAAAACTACTGGAATAGATTTTTGTTTGGGAACTTACTGAGAAGCTGGAGTGATTCATGGAAACTGCTCGGTGCAACAACAAGTGTAAATGTGTTTCTTCTTTCTGCTGCTAGTTGTGATCTTCTTCTTCATAAAACAGGACTCTTTGGGGCTGGCAATGATCAGTCACAGTACAGCAAAAAAGTCTTATCTCTGCAAGGATAAAAATACTCTTTTTTATGCATCCACACCTTTTCCATATTAGGAAAATTGTTGGCTGCTGCTGGTACAGAGTAGCAATGGGTGTAGATGAGCCACTGGTGAAAAGGGTTTCCGTTCAAGGGCAGATGGAGACAAGTGGTGTTCAGTACTACTCAAAAACCAGACACAGAAATCTGCAAGGCTGCAGCAAAGCTGCGTCTGTTGCCAGCACGTGCTATTGGCATCACATGAGAACAGCAGATATGCTTCCTAGTGTGCAGAATGCGCCAGCTCTGCCAAAGCAAGGGCGCTCCAGTCCTGCTTTTCTGCCAGTCACTATCAATTCTATAAACAGATGCTTTGGGTGTTTGTTTCTGGGAACATTTTGCAGTTGGAAGGTGCCACATTAATACAACCAGGGATTAAAGTTTTTAGCTACAGACTAAGGCCAAGATTTCAGAATACATTTTCGTCAGTGGAAAATTACTGCTGTTCTACCTACTCCTCTGCCTGTGTCATGTTGCTGTGTAAGCTGTGACCATACATCTGTGTGATTGTGATGTGAGCCACATCAGGGAACATTAGGGTTTGGGATGGTTTTTGTCTAATCAAACTATCCCTAAATCAGTTTGTTTCCCTTATTCAGCTCATGCCACAGCTGTGTAGGGAGTTGTGCTGCACCAAGGGTGGGGAGGTGCACCATGCATGAACGTGTTGATCTTGATTACAAAAAAAATAAAGCATATAAAAGAATGAATGTGAAAAATCTTGACTCCTTGAGCTACCCACATTTCATCCCCTCTATCATGAGTGCTAGTTGCAAAGGTAGATTTCTGGTTTGAAAAATTAATAACATGCCAGTGCTAATACACTTGGAGATTCATGGACAATATGTTGAATTTCCAGGACTGCTGGTGCTTAGCAAAACCAGTGGAAGTTTTTATGTATAGTGAGTATACCTAATATTATAGGAATACTTACGAGTAATTGTATTTATTATTCCATTTTTGGAGAATCATGAACAAGGAAACAACTAAATGCTCTTTACCAAAGATAAATGTTTTAAAATGTTCAAGGACTCACTTTGTACTTACTTCTTTCTATCCTTTTCACATCATTGCTGGTTTACAAATGTACTGCTCATGGATGAGGGATGCTTTTAGCTTCCTGCATGCCAATATCTCTGTCATTAACTTAGGTGATATGTTGATAGACCACATTACATTTTTATTCCTAGCTACATAATACCACATCTAAAAGTGGGTATCTTATCTGTTGGTATTACCTTGCTAATAAAGAGCCCGATGGAGTTAGATGAGTTGAGCTGGAAATGTTTTACCTCAATTTTTCTCTAAGTACAGGTAGTAGTCAGTGCCTGGCTAAGCCGATCCTGTGGTGTTTTGGCCAGTTCAATCTCACATGCCCAAAGCAAGAGGTTTTTTGCCTTTTCCTCTGCAAAGAGTTTATGCTTTTTGAGCTCTTACTGTGCATACTGTCTATGGGAAGTGTCTGCTCACACCTGGGGGAAATACACAAAGCAAAGTGCCTTTAATTGCTTCTGGAACAGTACAGAGAATTGTTTAGACTAGATTTGCTTTTCTGATTTGTGCTTAGAGACAGAGCTGACCTCTGCCAGAACTACAAAGAGCACCCAGCTGAGGCTGTTAACATCTCTTAGGAAACAGTTCAGGAACGAGCCTAAGCTCACTGCCCAGTGCTGTAGTGATTACAGTAAATCCTCATCTTCTGCTGACTTCAGCAGGGTGTTTGCAGACAGCAGTTCTGATTTGAACGGGACCTCGGAGCCCAGAGAATGTGAAACACGTATCAAAATCTACTCGGTTGCAATAGCAGTTTTCTTTAGCAGCTTTCATTTATAATACCTCAAATTGATATGTTTCATCTTGAAAACAAGACGTGTGAGTGCTCTGCTTGAGGGGAGTATGAGGATGAAAAAGCCCTTTTTGTCTTTTGTCTTAGGCACTGTTACCTCACCTCATGGGACAAGTCAGATCCCACCTCAGAGCTCTGCTCCAGCCTCTGGACTTTACCAGTTAAGCGTCCCTTATTTCCCCAATCCTTATATCAATTTAAGGACCGATACAATGATTTACGTGGCTGTTTCTAACATTGCCCTTGCACACTGCATCATAGGCATTGCTACAGTTTCTGTCGTCGTTTATTAAGTTTCTAGCTGTTATCTCAATCTCTACCCTGTTTTATTTGGCATCCTTGTCTCCTGGTTCTGTGAATCCTGTATGTTGCCCTCCTTGCCTTCTGTTCCCGAGGCAGCAAAGGTACCTACTCCCCATCCTATCTGTTGCTGGATAGGTATGGCTCTAAAAAGAGATACAATGCTACTGTCACTTTGTTCTGCATTGAAAAAATGTTAATTGTTTTAAATTATACACATTTATTGTATTGCAGGTGAAGAGCATGTAAGCACACTGCAAAATAGGTACCTCAGTCATGGCTCTGCAGCTTCTGTGGGTTTGGTCTTGCTCCAGTTCATATACAAGTATATCACAAATGCTGGTACGTTAGTTGGCAGAGTGTAGCCTAGAAACTATGTATTTAATACAGCAAGGAACAAGATCTCTCCTTTCACCCTTAGGGACAGCCCTGTAGGACATATGAGTAATCCAGCTGTCTAATATATAGAGAGCAGTGAGAGTGCATCTCAAAAAGCAGCCTTTACCTGTACATGAGGCACACAAGAGCACTAATTTAAAGAGAGACAAAACTTGAAGTTTACAAATAAGAGAATATACAGGTCCCTACAAATGCTAGCTAATCTTGAAGCCAGATGGAAAGTGGCTGCTGTTTTTTTACTTCCTCCCAAACTGCCTGTTTCAGAAAAACATCTTCTTTTGTCTGTTATTTGTAAATAGAAGTGAAGTAAAGACTGATGGCTAAAGCAGCCAGATCTTAAAAGCACTCCCTGCTTCCTCTTAAGATGGCTGCTGCTCTGGTCTGTGCTTCAAAGGTGACGGGCTGCGCTTTGCCTCACACTGCAGGCAGGACCTGGCTTCTCCTCCTGACTCACTGGCCCCAGATCTCTGCTGTCTTTCACCAAGTTTAGGGACTTGGTGCCTGGTCAGAGGTAACACTTTCTGCTCTCTTTCTTAAATCTCTTGGCAGTTCAGCGCTGCCTAGAAGCTGAAAGCTAGATTAATTTGAACACCAGAAAATACCTTGGCATTTATGGATATGACCGTCTTTCTACTGTTCTGTCAGTAATACTGTTTACTTTCATCTTAGTTATCCTTTAAATAGCATCAGTGTGCCTGAGATCAGTGCCTCAGCTTTAATGAAAATAGGTTTTGTTTGTTATTTGAGATGTCCTTTAAAGTGTTGAAGATGGAGGCTCTGGGATCCTGAGATCTTGGGTCTGAGAAGCTGCCTGGAAACAAGAGTGACATTGAAGAGCTGGGGAAATGTTTAAATCAAGTAAAGGGCAGAACAAAACTGTGTAAGTGATGCAAGGAGAACTTGATTGTTCAATACATTTTTTTTACAGCGGCAGTGAGAAATTTAGAAAGTGCTACACTGTTTTGAATGTACCACATCTGTAAAAGGTAGCTTTTTACTTGGTGCTTGTTCTGTTTACAAGTAGGTATAGGAAAACCCATGGTAACCTACACATGCTTTGCAAAGAGTTTGTAACACATTCGTAACCGAGTACAGTTACACCATGGAGTACCCTTGCAGATGCAGTTACCTTATGGAAAAAGTTTCCCATGCCTAACTAAGGAAGATATTTAGGCCATTTCAGCCACATAAAGGAAATGAATGTACAGCAGAGGTCAATGCCCTAACTGTTCTGAGCCAAAATTCTTTGAGGTGGTATTTATACTGAAGTATGCATTATCTGTAGCATGTTTATAAATATGTCTGCTAACTCTATACAGCATTTCTGCTTGTAGAAACTCAGAATAACATATATCCCAGGGTTTCATTTATCCTTCTCGCAGCCCGATTGTTCTTTTTTCTTTATAATTTATCTAATTGCCTGACACTGGCAACTTAAGTTTTGTTCTTTTTTCTTACTCTTTTTTGTGCCTTTCTTTTCCCCCCCTCACAAATTATTGCAAGTCATTGTGCACTAAATATAGTTCTGCTTTCTGCTTTCCAGATGCTGAGAGCTTGGCTTATATCCTTATAGCATTCCAGCCTAATTCTCTCTCTCTCTCTCTCTCTCTCTCTCTCTCATTCTCTCATACAACTATTCAAAGCAAATTTATTGAGTTCAGTGCATCAAGAAAATCTTGATAGTTCTCTTTGTAGAATGGAGATGTTAAAATTTTGCCGGCTTTGTATTCAGTTGCTGTACCCTATATTCATTGTTGTGATGGCCCAATGTATGGTTCTTGCTGCCTTATATATTTCATAAAAGATTTCATCTCTGCACACATCTCACTGTGTGTTTGAATTATTTAGGTCGCAAGTTTTACAGTCTGTTCTATCCAGATAAATTTCACTTCTGGTGCAGCTGGAGTACACTGGAATATCAGGGCCAGCTTCAGGGAGTTCCAGCTCAAAATGTGGAAGTTCCACCGCAAAAGTCAGTAGAGTGGAAAAGTACATACCCATTTGAGCCGCAGCTGCACAGTCAGTTTGGATGTGATTAGAAACTTATTACAGCTATCCAAGGCAACAGTAATTTTCAGGAAAATTAACTTTCTGCTCTATTTCTTTTGTGAGCTGGTGCTGGTATCCTCATAAGAGCTGCCCACCAGGCAAGTGACTGTTTTGGTAATGATCACATAGTTCCTATATAGGGTATGTAATATTCCTAGTTTATAAAGCAATTTGTGCTAGCAAAAGCCACAGAACAAATCTGTAGGTTTGATTTTATCAGCAATTAGAAGTACCTTGCACCAGTGCAGTATTCTTTTAATTGGAAGGATCCCATTTTAAGATCCATATTTATGCTGAAATTTCCTAGAACCAATGTATTTGGATCCTTAATCCACTATTGAAATGCAGCTGTGGTGCAACATGGCAGCTGTTTAGGGCAGGAAGCAAAGAAAATGTTGTGTCTAATCAAAATTGCAGTGGGAATTGATTGGCAGAACATATTTACCCTGAAGATGGGGCTGTACCGCCAAACACAGTGGGTAATCCTGATTGGGGCTTTGGCACACTACTTTAATACAAATGCAAAGTGCTATTAATTTTGAGACTTGGTCAATGCACCAGGATTAAATTTCTCTGCAGTCTTTTGTAAACTGCCTCAAATCTGTGTTGGCTGTGGCCTCTTCTCCCTCCGAACAGCACTCTGTTCCCCCTCAGAATATTGCCTGGGAGAAGATCGAGGCCATAACCCGCCACTAACGCCCTTCCTGCAGCATCTGCTCCTGAGAATTGCAACAGCCTCGCTCGCTGTGAGATGGGCTGGGAAAAACAGAGGACCCTGGCTCTGCGCCATTGCTTGACTTCCATAATGCTTACTTAATGTCATAAATGTACAAAGCCTACAAAACATCGGCAAAGTTGTGAGGCCAGATAAAAATCTGGTTCCTGGGGCTGATCTGTGCAATGCACGGAGTGCTCTCTGGGTCTGATGAGAAGCAGCTTCCTGGGAGGTTTCCAGCCCTTGGGATTCCAGAGGAACCATGGTCCCAGGTGCTGCTGCTGGGGCTGCCCTGTAGCAGCTTCCACATAAATGTCAGTGTTGGCCGGTGGTTTGCTGGGCCTCCACTTCCAATGAGGCTGTGGCAGCCCCCACCCGAAGTCTCTCACAACACAAGGAGCGTGTCATTCAAAACAGAAAATAGTTCAGCACAAGGCTGGCAGGAAAGGATCACTCAGGGCATGTTGCAGAAACCCTCCTGGCATCCCGCTCTCCTGAAGGCTGGCTGGGGAAGGAAGGGGGGCTGAAGGCGATGGTCGTTCTCAGAGCCTAACAAGGAGCTGCATTGTTCCTGGGCCTATCGCTTGGTTTCTGATTCACCCGCAGCCAACAGGCCATGATCAGATCACAGCTGGCCCAAGGATACACTTTCCAGTGCATTTAGTGCTTGGAACAGCCCCAGGTTTCAGGAACACATGTTGAGGAGGAGGGGACAGCTGTGAGACAGAGAAGGGAGCTGATTTTTGTCTTCCCTCAAGATGAGCTTTTCTTTCATAATTTGATTGTGTTAGCAGCATTCCAGGTTGTAACTGGGTGAAGGGCAGACAGAGGCAAGGATGGTGGAAGAGGCAGTGGGTGCTGGCATGGCTGTGTGCCCCCCTGGTAGTGCCCTCTCTTGCCAGTCAGCTGGGCAGCTGCTCGTGACAGATCATAGATGGATCCTGAGTACTCCGCCTGTGTCTTCTTTCAGCCCAGACCTCTGCGATAGCTTTGTTTGTCTCTAACCTGGGGGTTATGTAGCTGCTACATCCCAGTGGGGTGTATCTGGCAGTAGCTGAGCTTCCTTCGATGTGAGCAGTAACTGGCTTCATGGCAAGAGAGCGAATGTCCTCAGTGTGACTGGGGACTGAGCTAGACTTCAGTTCCAGGCAGACCTTTTCTTTTATCTTTGCAGCACAGTGCTTCTGAGTGATTCCTGACTTTTTTGTTCCAATTTCCTGTTAAACAATAACACACGATTCCTCACCTCCTATCCTAAGCTTCCCTGTGCTTTGTAAACAGTTTTTTTGTTTCACCTAGGGATGGCTGCAATTCAGGGAGGAATGAAGTGCTGCCTGCCTGCCTGTAGGTCCTTAAAGCAAATCTGGAATCTCCTTGTCATTCCCTGAGTCCTTCACTTCCAAGCAGGAATTTTCATCTTTCTTCCAGAGCTGATCTGAGAAAGGCAGCTGTGAGTGGCGTGTGCTGCCACTGACTTTTTTGCTCCACTGCAGAATATCAGTAAGAAGCTATGGCTTGTCAAGGAAATCTGCAGTTGCCTAACTATGGCTTATGCTTTGTAGGCCTATAAAGTATTAATGCTTGAGAAAGTTGATCTGTTAATCAACAAAGGTAGTAAGCCAACTTTTTTCTTTTTTGCCTTACAGGGCCCCAATTCTATAAGGAGTCATAGAAGTTAAACACTGAAAAAGACCTGCAGTGTAACTGAGTCCATCTCCTAGTGCTGTGGGGTTGTTCTCTATTACAGATTTTTATTGTTATATCAGAGTGGTTTTAAACAATCTCTGCAGCATGATTTATGCATTCTCCTGAAATACTATGCTTAGCCTAACACATCCCAACATCTTGAAGATTTTCCTGATACAATTATCTAAACAGTTTCTCTAAAAATGGATCCAGTTTCTCTCAGTTAAACCTTTCCTCTTCTGCAACATGGTTCATTCTACTGAAAAAACAATTCCCTTTTCCTTTAAAGGGGCTAGTGGGACAGCCAGCCTGCTATTTGGCCCGGCTGCAGTCGGATCTCATTTCTCAACCCCACCCTTCCCCTTCGATGAGGAGGAGGGGCAGTCTTCATATTTTCCCTTTGAGCTGAGCTATGAAAAATAACTGTTTGCCAAAATCTTTCACCTTGGCCGTATACCCTCACAGATGTTTTCTACAGCATAAACAAAGCAGCAAAGAATGTCGGGGCACGGGGGAGGCACGGTAGTTGGGACAGGGGAGATCTGGCTGGAGAATTACAGCTCCAGCCACTTGGCTGTAGTCTGCCTTTCAGAAATACACAAGAGCTGTTCCCACTGCTCGAGGAGCAGAGCCAGCTGTAAAATCATCCGCAACTTGATATAACATGAGCATTCAGCCGTGCAGTCTAAGCATATGTAATGCACACGTCACTGTAGCATGTGTGCAAATGAAGAGTAGTGATAAATGTGGTGGGTAAGACCACGTCCTCAGCTGTTCTTCAGCCATCTCCCTGCTCAAAGAGGGATGGTGCCAGCCATTGCCATTGGGAGAATGGAAGGAATTGTGGGAATAACTGTGTTGTACATCATGCCCCCCAAATGGCAAAATCTGACTTCATGCCCCAGGGCTGAAGTTGTACTGTTAGTAGTGTCTGGAACTTAAAAGTCTTATCATAGACTTTGCCAGCTCCAAGTGTCTAGTGACTACAGTTGTGTCAATGACTTGGAGCCTAGGTCCTGAGTACCACAGCCTCATGGCATAAGAGAATTTGCTGGACCAAGTGAAACATCCTGAACTTTGTTGGGGCACAATGTCACTTTGTCTATCCTGCTACATTTTGGATGAAATAAAATGTTCAGATGACTGTGAAGTAGGTTCCAGCTGCCAATTTTGAAGGAAAACTCTTTGGAGAAAAGAAAGGCAGGAACCATTAGCACTGACAACTTACATGAAAAGAGGTGCTTTTCCTAAAACAAGTATTTCTAACTGTTGCTGCTGATTGAATGCAAGGCATAGCCATGAGTCCAGTAAGGTCCTGATGAGATTCTGACAGCAGGAGATGGTGGCTGTGATGTGGTTGTTCACCTAAGCCTCTGTGTTGTCTCAGAATACTGCTTTGGGCCAGTGGAAAAGTTTACAGTGTAAACAAAGTCAGTTCTTGTTTAGGAGCCTTGAAAGGAAATTCATAATGACCAGTGTAAACTGCCTGGTGCAGATGAAAGGGGTCAGGAATCTGGGCAATATTTAAGCAATTTGAGGCTTGGGAGGAAACCTCAAAATCTGTCCTATCATCACATACGAATCACAAAGAACATATTGGTTGTGTTTGAGTATATCCCAGAGGATCCCAGAGGATCCGTTTGTGAGCTCTCCTGCATAAGCTGATGGGTTGAGAGGCACCGAAACAAAGGGGACCATGGTTGGAAAGATTTGCATATTAAGGAAAAGAATGTGGAATGTATGTATTATGTGTAGCAAGAGTGTGGAACTAATGGCTTATGACAGGGATACAACTATGGAATTAATGTGATTTGGCAGCCAGGCGTTAATATGGAATGGACAATTTTGGAGAAAGCAGAACAGGAGCACATAAGACTGTAGTTGAAGCTAGTCCCTTGCATAGGAGCTGTATCAAGAGAAGGTTTCTTACACATGTATATGCAAGACTGGAGAGAGTTTATCCTTCTGTCATTATTAGGAAGTAGATAAAGATCTTTATTTGTATTTGTAGGGTGTGAGAAGCTTTTACTCTCTATTGAGTTGACATGAAGAATCCTTTTGAGCATACATCCTGCTGTTTTGTGTGGTTATTATTTAACTGCCATCATAGTTTAATTGTTGAGGTCTCCATTAAATATATTTAGGCTTCTCTATGGAGAAAACTGAAATGAATATATTTATGGCTATCAAAAATATGTTGTTGGAGATAAATATAATCATTGTGTATAGCAGAGCACAAGATCTACTGCCCTAAATACTCTCAAACATCCTTGCCAGTTTAGAGCATGATGAAGTTGGTTTGTGTGTCTTGGCAGTCCCAGGAAGCGTTGGTAGTCCTGGTACTAGGGTTGTGTCAGCAAGAAGTTCCTGAGAAACAGCCTCTGTTAAAAACATCTAGGCATTTTCCAAAATTATCTCATTCTTTAAATATTTTTCTGTGCCTATGTAAGGTTGCATGTTAAGATTCTGACTCTCACCAAAGCATTCTCAGCTGCTCAGTATTTATTCAAGCTAGTAAAAAAAGAGAAAATAATCTCTGAAATGTTATTTTCAGTCGTTTGGAAGTCCATATCAGTACATGTCACACTGATGTATGCCATGGTTAGGGCTCTGTTCAAGGAAAAGATTTTCTATAGTGCGTGGGTAGCTCCAAGTGTTACGCTGTGGTTAGATTGAGCTCCATTTGTTTGCTGTGAGTTGAGCCATGTGCCTGGTGGTTTTTAGGGAACATAATTTGTTCAGATACATATTCACATCTCATCTTGTGTTTGCTAATGGAGTTCTCACCTGGGGCCAGCACTCTCCTGCCTCTCACTATGTCTAACTAGTACCTGCACTTCTCAGGTCTTGTAATCTCTGCTTGACATCTCTGTGCTGAAGGAGGGATTAAAGAAACGGCAGAGATGAGGGTGTTGCAGCAGTATGCAAGCTGCTCTGAATGATGGGGAGAAGAGAGTGTGCCAGGCACAAACCAGCAAAGAGCTATGGATGAATGATGTGTGGCAGAACAGTGCAAAGGCTGGTTTTGTGGAAAGGATTTTGTCTATTCTGTTTGTATTTCTACTATGGCTGTCAGCCTGGACAGAAGTGTCCCCACTGAACTATCAGCTTTTGCATAACTCTAGCATGTTTCTGCAGCCAGCCAAGCCTGGGATCTGTCTCTCTATATGGCGGCAAGAATGCAGTCTTTTCTAGACCCTTTGATGTGAGAAGCAGCTAAATATAATTGTCTTAAAAGCAGGAAACAAGAAGTTAAGGTATATGCCAGCCTGTAACTCGGCCGTGTGCCTGCTCTCCTTGAGCACCGCCTCAGATGCCAGTAACATACTATTGGTCTCACCACTGCTGCAAAGGAATGTCACAAGGGCACTGCAGAAGGCCAACACCTTTTCTGTGCTGAAGCCTTAGCTGCATAAGGGAATTGAGCAGTATCACCGTTCCATGAGTACTGCCACCTCCTAAGCAGTATTTCACAATATCTCTGCCATCAGTCTCTGTTCAAGAGGAGGCGTTACACATAGGTGTGGAGGCCTCCACTCAGACACTTAGTTTGCTCCACATAAACCATTCTAACCATTCCAGGCTTGGTAGATGTTACCAGCCATGGCCTCTCCCTCTGCAGAGTCCTTCCAAAACACAGCTTGTCAGCTCAACTCTGGGGTCCAAGGGACACATAGCATCATAGAAATGTTGTTTGGAAGGGACTTCTGAAGGTCTCTAGTCCAACATCCTGCTCAAAGCAGAACTATTACCAGCACTTAGCAGGTCAGCTGTGACTTTGCCTAGCCAAGTCATGAAAACATCCAGGGATGGAGATTGCACAACCTCCCTGGGTAACCCGTTCAAGTACTGTACTACCCTCCCAGTGAAAGGTTTTTTTTCTGATGTTCAATGCAAAGCTTAATATGAGATCTTACATGCTTATATTGACATATCTGAAAGACCCTGAGGCAGAATGAGACATACCTGATCCTCTGAAGTTCACATCCATCTCTTACCATCACACCTCCACCATGTTGCTTCTTTTGTTGCAGTTATTACAGCTATGTGTCACATAGCTGACAGAGCTGAGGCACAGGCAACTAAAAGCTGGAGCTGAAAGCTCATGAGCACTATCTGGATACTAGCTTGTTTGCTTGGACATTTTTTGCATCTGTTGATTGTAGAGTCGTATTATCAAAAGACCCACTACAAAACCAAGGATGTCTGTGTAACACAGACCACAGACTCTTCTCTGGTTACTCTGCTTCAAGCATAATGCCTTATACTTCAAGGGAATCCTCATGAAGCTGTGATTTGAAGATGTCAAGAAATGGAGACTCATTATGAGAGTGCTTTCTCATTGCATTACTCTAACTTGTCAGCAGCCCTTCTGAGGGGCCAGGTGCAGTGTTGGGATGGGACACAACTGAGATTGCCTGTGGCTGCTGTGAACCTTAGCTTTTAATTTTATGGCTTTGCGGGAAGGGTGTTAAACTTCAGCCACTCCTCACAGTACAGAATGGCTCAAAGCAGCACTGCATAGCCCCAGAGGTATACTACTAAAGGTTTGCAGTATCTCATAGAGAACCCAGCAATGAGTCTCTTTCATTTCTCTGATTATATGTGCAGACGTTAATTAAAGTCACTCCTGTGCTGTCTTTTTGTGTGCAGAAAGCTCTGGTGAAATGTCAAAATTATTTCCCTTGCAGCTCTAGTTTCTTACTAGAGGGAAAGATTGTCTTGAGAGCTGATAATAGCAACTGGAAGTGTTTTTGTCATCTTGTCATCTGTCCCACTCCATTGCTAGACACTATAAAATGCTGTCATAAAATTTATGACGAATGAATCAGTCGCTTCTCTACTTCCTAAATAAAGCATCCTTCCCACTTTCCTTTCTCTACCAGAATGTTTTTCCTTTCTGTACTCTGAGAAATAAGATCACTTTCCTTTCATGTCCAAAACCTATTTCTGAAGAAACAACTTAAGAAACGTTTTCAAGATGATCCTTGGTTGAATCATCAGCACTGCTTCCTGCTTCACCCTCCACCCTCCCTGGAGTTCTCTCAGTCACATACCTGACCTGAACCTAATTAGTTTGTGAGAGCTAGAAAGTTTGCCGCCCGTGGTGTGGCTGTGGGCCAGGCAGGCAGAGTTCTCTGTGCCTGGTACTGTAATTGTGAAATCTTGCTTGATGGACAGGAGGTTATTCTGTTGTTTGGGATTTTTTTTTTTTTTTCAACAAATGTCCTGGAAATGTGCAGGAGCATATTTTAGAGCTCAGAGAGTTGACTCTTCAGAGGCCGTGGTGCCAGAAAGAACCCCACGTCCTTAATGTTGCTGAGAGCAAAAGAGGATCAAGAGCACTTTAATTTCAAAGATTATTTTTAAAAAGCCTTAACACATTTTGTCCTCCTTTTACAAAAGTCCCTGTTATTTTGTAAGGTCTTTTTATGACTCATAGTGGAGCCTTTATTAGGTCCTCAGGAGCAGTGTCTATATTGTTAGGAAAATAGGACTTGTTACTGTGCTTCTCTCTACCAAAATAAGGGGCTGGTTTTGCAACACTGGCTCTTATGAACAGTCCTGTTGACTTCTTCAAGGCTACTTGTGTCCATAAGGATTATGGCATTCACTGATGCTCCTTATACAGCCCTAGGAATCAAGTGTGGTAGGGAAGAATCCTCCTGCCGTCATAGGAGGTATGGAATGGGCCAACAGTCTTTCCCGTGCTGTTACACTGGTTTGCACAGCAGAGGAACAAAGCACATCTTGGTGGTGTAGGCTACCTCATTGGTATCTTGGATAACTGTACATTTTTTTCCCCCTCTACTAATGGCCCTGTAAATTTTCCAAAGAACATACTATTGAACAGTAAATGTGTGCACTTCTTTGCATGGATATTGTGGTGGTGTAATGTTCTCTCCCTCCTGAATCATTAATTTCAATATCCTTCTATATTTTTGTTGCGGAAATGCAGCACTCTGAAAGCAAGGGCCTCACAGGCATGTAAGAGCCAGGCATTGTGGTACAGGTTCTATGCAGTAATTCCATGGTGTAATTCCAGTGGTTCATCTCAGACCTAGCTAGTCTCGCGCTTACAGTCTGGGGTTCTCAGCCCTGCTGTTAATGTACCCCAGTCCCAACTTGCAGAATACTCGTTAATCCAGTCCTCATGGCTCTATCAAGCTGGTACCCAGTCCACACTATCTTCTGGTGCCTAGTCCTTCTTTCTACTCCTAAAAACCTGCCAGAATCTTGATGTAATTTATTGGGCCAGTCCGTCAAATCTTTCATCAGTCAACCCCTTACCTGAGGCTCTCAAAATATCCCATGCATTTTGCAATTACTTGTTTTGACTACTGGTCTGGAAGTTCTGCTTTGGAAATTGAATCTTCAAAGAATTGAAGCTGAAAGCAGTTTTTTGTAAGTCATCTTCCCAATAAGTTTTTAACAAACATTGCCCACAAAGAGCTGTAGTTAGAACACAGGTCCACATCCATTCCAGCCAGCATAAATAAGGGCTGCTGTTGCCCAACCATGCTCCTGTGTTTCCTCAACACAAGCAATAGTGTGTGTCTGACTGTGGGATAGCGTAACTCAGGGAGCTAAATGGGCTGGAAGTCAACGCTACAAAAAAATCAGTTTTCCCCATCCGCTGAACCAGTTTCTTGCAAAACCAGATGAGCACTAGTGGAGGTACAAGGAAGGAGATGGGAGAATTGTGATCAGGGGCTACAGGAGGCAGAGCTGATGCAGCCACAGTTTAGGTCAGATTATACTGTTGCGGAATCACAGCCTTTTTCACTGGCTTTTCTCAATGTAAGAAGCACTAGAAGTGCATCAAAACTTGGTTGTAGGGAAGAAATCAGATAATCAGATTATTTGATTTTCTGATAAGGAATCTCAGATACAACCAGAATTAGAAATCATACTTATGAGGTGCTTGTATGCTGTGATTGAATTTTCAAGATTAAGAGTTCAGGGCTGATCCGAGTTTTTACTCCCACCTACCAGTAAAATTAAAATCCAGAAGAAATTAGCATAATTCCCAGGGTGCCAGTGGGAGTTATTTCCACTACTGAGCTGAACGTAGTCCTAAAGGTTTTCTGGACTTCAGGAAAGCTAACAAATAATTTTGGTTATATTTGGATAAATCCTAGTTCTGTTTTCAGCATAGAAGAGTGTGAATAACTAACATTAAAACTGTTATATCAGTGATTTTCATCCCATTGTCCATAGATCCATCGGGGTCCACTGACTTACCAAGATGATTAAGGGAGTGGAGCATCTCCCTTCTGAGGAAAGGCTGAGGGAGCTGGGTCTCTTTAGCTTGGAGAAGAGGAGACTGAGGGGAGACCTCATTAATGTTTATAAATATGTTAAGGGCAAATGTCATGAGGATGGAGCCAGGCTCTTCTCAGTGATGCCCAATGGTAGGACAAAGGGCGATGGGGGTGAGCTGGAACACAGGCGGTTCCACTTATATTTCAGAAGGAACTTCTTTACAGTGAGGGTGACAGAGCACTGGGACAGGCTGCCCAGGGAGGTTGTGGAGTCTCCTTCTCTGGAGACATTTAAGACCCGCCTGGACACCTTCCTGTGTGATCTCATTTAGGTTCCTGCTCTGGCAGGGGGATTGGACTAGATGATCTTTCGAGGGCCCTTCCAATCCCTGACATTCTGTGGTTCTGTGACTTCTAAGGAATCTGCAAAAGATAACTGAAAACACCAAAAACATTGTTGGGAGACTTAAATGCACAACACAGTGGTCAAGGCAGCCCTTTGGAAAATGGCCCCTGTTCCAGGTAACTTTTGCAGATGAGTGGAGACCTGAGCAGCAGGGAAGGACTGATCATGTGCAGATCACTATCATGTGTCCAACCTCAGGCTGTTAGGGATGTATGGGAATCATTCCCATCTGATAGCAATTTAGGCACCGTTATAAATGAGTTGTTTCTGTCAAGGTCCTTGAGAATGGATGGCTGCATCACAAAAACCAGCTTTACATTTTGGATTAAATGGATTGATGATAGTAATCTCAACAGAAAAAGGATAAGAGGAGAACTGTAATGGGAGCTCAGCAAGCCTCTCTGGAATTGATCCATTGGTTGTGAGAGTGATGGGAGAGGTTTGAACTGATCTTAAGCTTTCTGTATAAAGATTATTCAACTTAACTTTTTATCAACATTTAATTTTATTTAAAAATGAAGACTGCAAAAGCTAGTTGCTTTAAAAGGTTTCTAGTTCTAGAAATGTGCTCCTACTTTTTTTCTTATCTTTGGAAAATTTTGTTTATCCAACATAAAAAATTCATGGACAAATTCTACCTTCCAGATCTGTAAGCCTGATCAGTGCTTTAAAACCCCAGGAAGCAACAGCTTTGTTTATCTCCAAAAGTCCAAGAATAAGCTGATTTTGCTATTTTTAATCTATCCGGAAATATGCAAAGAAGAGAGCTTAATTGCAAACAGACCAAACCTTATATAGGAAATGGGTATGTCCCTCGGGGACACCTAAAAAGTGAATGTCTGAAATTAAATTCATATACTCTTCTCCCTTGCTCCCTGAAGCACGTACTCTTGGAATGAAAGGGAAGGCTGTGGGCTAGCATCATATCCCAGTAGTTTCTATCCATTATAACACTTTGACTATCTTTATATTCAATTAACAGATGTTTCCCAGCATATATGAGCTTGAGGTGACTGGTTTTATGTGTTTGTAATGAAATCATTAAAGACAGAGAAAAAATAGAAAAATAATGGTTCCATTGGTAGGATCTTAATTTGATTACCAGAGAAATATGAAGCAGAGAAAAATTTCACCCACACTTTTCTCAAGAGAGTGCTACCACACCCAGCCAACAAACTATGGTGAAACTTTGCATCATGAAAGCAGTTCCCTTTACCTGCCCAGTGATTCTGAGATCAGGATTGTCTTTTGCTCAGCTCCCAAATATTGCACCCTCTAATGGGTAACATATATCCTAAGGTGGACCAGGTGCTTTTAGCTTAACTGAAATTCCCCTTACTCAGGAAAAAAGGAATGGCGTTGTTTTTGTATAGGCACAGCAGCAGTGTCTGACTGTCAGTGCCATTGTTGTGTTAGCTCTTCCACGAGTCACTGCATGACCATTGAGCACAGCACACGTTACTCTCTCTGTATGTGCTCTGCACTGCATCATGGACCTTGAGTAGACCACTGGCCCAAACTGTGTGTTCCTGCAAGTTTAGAAGCAAGCTCATCCCAGAGCTGCTCAGGCATCTGCACTGATGCACATCCGTCAGCCAAGCAGGTTTTGCTGTACTCCCACAAACAGCAACGGCACGGCTGGGCTCCCTCGATTATCCCACAGTCCTGCAGCTGCAGCCCTTGTCCCACTTCACCAGGCAACGCTGCATGCCAGGAGCAAATTGCTGGTGACTTCCACACTAACTCTCTGGCCACCTGAAGAGCACACCACACTGCTCCTGTGCAGTGCCTACGTTCCTCAGTGCAGAAAACTTTGCCATGCCCCATGCTATCAGTAGCCTCTGCTGTGCTCTCTAGGCCACAGTGTTTCTCAAATCTGAATCCTGGCCTCCATGCTCTGTGGTCTAATAGCCGAAATGGTCTGGGTAACATCCTAAATGCTGAGTGGCATGCCAGCAAGAGTGCACACAGGGGACCCAAGATCTGTAGATTTATTGCTTGTAAACCAAAAAGTATATTAAAAAAAAAAAAAGAAGAGATAAAAATAGATGGGGAGCTTGGGGACCGGAAAGGCAGCCAGTGGAGATTAGATGCACTGCTGGTTGACTCATCCAGCTTGTTTTATTGTAGCACGGTTCCAATAACGGCTGTATTATTTCAGCTTTTGTGCAGTGAGCAGACATTTGTTTTGCATCGAAGCCTTTTCACATAAATGTGCTCCATTTTTCATTTCTTCTTGCATTTCCCAGCATTTCAGCTGGCAATTACGAATGAGAGAGGTGGTGGCTCCAAAAGAGTGTTAGCCAACTTCTCAGCTGGTATAAATCAGCAACACCTCCTGGTATTTAATAGAGCTATGCAGCTTTATACCAGTTGAATCTGGACCAACTGTTCTTTTAAAGTGTGTCCCACCTTATAAAGAGCTGTGTTTTCTTCACTGGTGAATTCTGAAATTAATGAGAAGTATTGGACCGACTGCCTCACAGAGCATGTGCAGTGCACATCTTGGCAGGATCTGCTTCCTAATGCATGGCTCTGTTTAATCTGAGGGACTTCTTTGTGGGGGCCACCAAAGAACAACAGCCCATCGTGTCCTGTCTGCTGGGCCTGGGCTGTGATCTGCCACCTTGCAGAAGGCCTGCACACAGGGCATCCGCTGCCTGCTAGCTCAGTGCCTCACAGTGCTTGAGCCCCTGCCTCACAGCAATTCATTAAAATCCTTCTGTGCCTGCATCTAAGCAGCTATGAGGAACAGTTATAGTCAAAATATATGGAATGTATGTCCATACAGGCTTTGTTAGCTGTTCACAGCTTGCTTCATGGCTTGGAAAGTGCTGCCCTGCCAACTTGGCTGCGTTCAGAGAAAGAGGAGTTCTGTAGAAACAGCTTTGCAAAGAACTGCAGGGAAGGACGAGAAGAACTGTTTACCTTAAAGAAGATGAGATTAGGTAGATCTACATGTGCAGTGGAGGCTGTGCGTTTGTTACGGGATGGTGGTGCTTTGCAGGTCCTTGAGTACATGCGGACAGAAGGAACACTTTGGGTTCTGTGCAACTTTTCAGAAAAGTCCATTTAAAGGTGATTTAATGAGGCAAAACTTGGTCATCAGGTGGGTCACTTCCCACCTGTGTTCCTACACCTCTTATTATCAGCCCTTGAGCAAGCCGGCCTCTGCCTTGCTGACGAGTGGAGACTAGATAGCTGTATATTTTACTGGGATTTTGCTATGGTTTTAGTTGAGATGTTTATTTGCGTGTTGCCTTCATTGGCTTCTCTACACAAATTACACCAAGTGCGTGCTATGGACTTTGTAGCTGTGCTAACCAGAAAAAATGCCTTTCTCTCCTCTGTTTTTTTCTTAGCAGCATGGAAGTGGGAGGGAGAATATGCCAAAATGTGACTTTGTTTCACCAGAATCTGCTCCCTTTTTGTAGAAGCTGTATGGTAACAGGCTTTTTCATGGACAGCTTGTGAGTTGTGTGTGTAGCTTGCAGCCGACCCCTACCATGGACATACACAGATCCTTTAAAAGAACTGTATCCCCAATTTTGAGACTCAGGCACCTGTATAACCAAATAGAAGGTCCAAGGTGACAATCAATTTCTATAAGCATATATGAAGAAAGTTACTTTATAAGTACCTGTCATATCATCAACTATTTTATACAACACCAAAAAAGCTCTTTTGTTTTGTTTTTTTTTTTAAAGAAACTTTTCAAGCTCATGAATTTCTGATGACAGTCACTTACAGGAATAAATGCTGAGGTAACAGCAGCTTTGTGTAGGATTGAGATAAATTTGGGTCCGAAATAAATGAAGACCTCCGTAAGAGGTAGAGTTAGGAAATAAGTGTGTGGGAAAATTGGAGTGAGTGAGAAGGCAGCAGGGAAAAGGAAGCCACAGTACAAATTAAAGATTGCAAGTAACAGGGCTGGGTGCTGTGAGCCTCAGAAAAGAAAAGAAAAGAAAAGAAAAAATCCTTGATTAGCTAAACTGTTTGCTTTACTATATAAAAACTGACCTCCTTGAGGAGCCCCGAGCCCTGATCTCCTGAGAGTCTGAGTACGTGCGGGTGAGCTGCTGCCCTGCTGATGGCAACACAAATGCTCCAGCACCAATCTTCTGCCCTGTGGATTTCCAGGTGCAAATGCTTCATCTGGCAGGAGCTGTGCCTGCATCAAGCTGACAGTGCCTTCATGTTTTATCCAACCTGGCAATATATATTTTCCTTCTTTTCCAAATCGCTGCAATAATCCCAGTTCCATTAGTTACATGTGAACACATGTGTTGAAGGGAGCTACCGTGTCTCCGAGCAGCTATAATGTGTAGGCCAAGCATGACTTTTGAGAGAACAGATGAAGGACAGAGCTGGCGTGACAAGCCCAAGCCTCCAGCCAAGCCCAGACCCCAGTTCTGGCTACAGCAGCCAGTGGGGCTCCCCAGCTGCGCACAGCTCTCCTGGGCACACTGTCTGATGTATGTTGCCCTTATCGTGAGTCCCTGCTCCCCAAGGAATATCCCCATCCTCCTGCCTCAAAGCCTCTGCCCTGCACAGGAGATGCTCTAGCACAGAGATCCTTACGAAAAACCATCAACCAGGCCTGACACACACCATCTTAATGCAAATGCTCATTAATTTGCATTACCTGTTGTTATTGATATTATTGCCTTTCTTCCCCTGATCCATTCACAATGCCATCACCAAGTTGAATCATTGTGGCAGAGGGGAGAAGAATGTGCTTGAGCACCTAACACTTGTGTGGGTGTGCTTTTAATGCCTGCTGATACTTTTTGAATGTGCGTTACTGTGTCCTAGACACAATGTGAAAGAGGAGCTATCACAGACAGAGCTGCTCTAAGAGCACAGACGGGGAGAGTTATATATGGAAACCTTTTGTCAGCAATTCCCTCATTTTTACTCACAAAATTGCTACTTGCTGTGTAAACACCCATCTTCCTCCACTCCATAACTGCAAAAAGCCATAGGGGAGGTTAGCTCATGAAACTACCTTGTACAATTTAATTAAGTAATATAAAGACTGTAAGAGGAGAGCTCTTTTTTAACAGCAGAGGATGGAAGAATTGCAGGGCTTCTATATAATGGAACAAGGTTGAAACAACCGATATTTAACATTTGTAAAAACTTCTAGAAATGAACTTTTCTAAACCCCCCCTATTATAGGAGAGTATTATAGTCCCAGTTTTACAGATGGAGAAACAAAGATGATGTTGTATTCACAAGACCTCTAGAAGGCACGTAGACATAGAGCTCAGTTCCTGCAACAGAAATCTGCATCCAGGCTTGGGGCTATATCTCACTGTCAAGAGCTCAGAAGTTCTGTTTTTTCTTGTAAAAGTGCGATCATGTGGGCATCTAGTTGCAGATTTTTTCTATAAACCAAAGCTTCTCATCTATGTAAAATCATTTGCTGTGGCAGAGAATACTGTCCACCCTTCAAAATACACAGGGCTCCAGGGTATGCAAAACACACATGTATTAAACTGTTCTCACCTTCCTTCTTTCAGTATATTGAGAAAGATGAGGAAGGTCAGATGGAAGCGGTTTTCAGGGGCCTTGAGTGCAAAGTTTCTGGACATATGATAGTTGCTGTGCTTAAAGGTGTATTCCAGCATCCCTTCTGAGGAAGGAAACAAAGATTTTAAGCCCATGTGAAATCAAATCCCTCAAGCAAGCTTAACTCAGGAATGTGAGAGCACAATACCAACAGCAGAGGGATGTCACTAAAAATGGAAGAGACAATATCAGCTAGTTTCTGTTCGTACTGCACTGTTCATCCAAGAATCTCCAAAGTCTTTAGAAATGCCAATGAACTCTCAATACACCCCGCTGGATGGCTGAGTGCTTCTGTTGGCATGTTACAGATGAAGAAACAAACGCACAGGAGGCTGTGTGACTGTTGTGTAACACAGTGACGTTAGGTTTTGGGTGAAGCTGCCTCATCAGCAGATGCCTAATTTGGACCTCATCTGACATCTAGTAATATTCAGTAATATTACCCTGGCCAAAGGCAGTCCGGGGCTTCTGATATCATTCCTTGACTATTAGGTAACACATTCCTTTTAGTCCTTTTTAAAGGGTTCAGCAAAAGGGGAGAGCAAATCATCAAATTGTCCCAGAATTTGAAACTGTTGATATATAGGTTGGTTTTTTCTGCTGATGAGGCAAGATGTTCCAGAGTCAGGAGAGCATCAGAGTAGAAAGTGAAGGCAGCTGGGATCTCGCAGCAAAGCGACTGTCGTGTGACAGAACACAGTGCCTAGGACATGCTACTAATGGGCAAAGTACACCCAGAATTCAAAACCATATTAATGCCATGAAATTACTGGTAGCCACTTGTTAACCAGACAGAGAGAAACGGAACATGAGCAGTTTCTGAGCATGAGCAGGCTGCAAGCATGGGAACAATTTCCATCACAAGTTTTTTTATTCCGCTGACTTTTTTGAACGTAGCGGACTGCTGTTCCAGCACAGAGCGAAGACATTTGGAATCACAGTGTGATTAGCATAGCAACACCAGGAAAACAAGAACATGATATGGGAGTTTGTCACATAAGCAGAGTGAATTAAACTGATTCTGTATAGTGTTTTCATCCCAAAGTGCTTGAGAAGTTTGTTTATAAATGGATCACTTCCCTGTGCCTCAAATGCAGCCACCTCTGGGCTGAAATGCAGTTGTCTTCATTGTGCATCCAGTGCTTAGGCTGCTCATGAAAGATTTGCTTTATTATGCGTCTGGTTTCATTTGGCTGTTCACAATAAAATGAGAATGTTGCAGCACCTCGTTCAGATTCTCAGACTGGAAAGGACAGCTGTTAATGCCAGAGTTCTTAAAGTCACTGAGTTTTCCAAGATAAAATTCAGAGAAGTTATGCTAATATGCAACTGTAAGTAGTTACAACCAACATCGCATCAACTGTGCTCAGTGACTCCCAAGGACCGGGCAGTGTTGCTTACATCTCTGGGCCTGGAACATTGCAGCCACAGTTGTCAGGTTGGCAGGTCATGTTATTCTGAGTTTTTTGCATCGACACTTCTTCAAGACTAACGTGAGTCTGATGATACCCTTGAAGATTGCAGGGAATTGAAAGTTTGCAAGAATGAAAAAAATGTATTTTTATTTGTCAAGCAGAATGTTAGTAGTTGACTGACTTCCTTCCTGGGTTCCACCTTGATATAACAGAGCTGAAACCAGATCACAGCCTAATTCCACACTACTTCTGAGTAGATGCCAATTTCTTTTGGCACTATTTCCTACCAACTCGTTGATTAGGAATAGGAATCAGAGTGGTAGAGCTAAATCTGTATTTGACTGAAGACACATTACGCTTATTCCTGCTACATTATCAGACCTTGTTTACCTCAGCAGGTACAGGATGTGTAGTAATGATAAGCTGGATATACCCTGCTACCTGTTTAGTTGTACTACCTTATAATAAGCTTACCTCAGTGAAGTAGAAATAACAATCAAGAGAGGTTATATCATTTTTCCTAGCCAGGATACACTATTCATACTTCATCTGAAGTCAGCAACAAGGTTGAGAGTATTCTTAGTGATAGGCTAATATATTTTTCACTGGCTCTTATCCCCATCATAAGAAAAATATTTAAGCAAATCTAGCTCTGGACTTTGCATCATTGCTTTTTCATCAAATGCTCTAGGGATTAAGTTTGAACCCACCAAATCCCTCCCAATCTGCAAATCATAAATTCAGAACCGGGAAAAAAAAATAAAAATAAGAAATCCCTGTATTCCTGAGGAGAGTGGACTTTGCCAGGCCATTTTGGCAATTGCAGTAAGTGGGTTATGGTCAGTTTTCTAACACAGGCTTGTAATAAAATAAAATTTAAAAAAATAAAAAAAAAAGGATGGGAAACTTTTTACATTTATGGACAAATGCCAAATCCTTCCTCTCTATCTGAACACACTGACACTTAACTTGTGTTAGCATTTATTGCACAGAAATTACTGACCTCCAGTTTTGACCAATAGCTGCAAGAAGATTAGGCTAGTCCTTTTCTGGGGACAACTCTGTCTCACATGTAGTCTTAAGATACCTCAGGGCTGCATTCTCTTTAAGACCTCTTTCAGTCTCTGGAATTGTTAAGCTTTGTAGTCACAGTCTGCTGCCTGTCTTTTTATAGCGATGCGCTGGGGCTGGCAGGTCACGCAGCCAGGTTGCACACACAGAACTGCCATTCCAATGAGTCCTTGTGGCCACCACTTCTTCACTGAGTCCAATTCCTCTGTAACCTTGCTGTATAGCTTGCTATGATAATGTCTCTCCCCAGCATTTTATAGCTGTTATGAGAAATTAACATTTTTGTCTGTCTAGCCCAGCTTAGGGTTTTTTTTTCAGGACAGCTCTGAAGCCCTTTAATGTGTTATTCTGTTATTTTTTTTCTGCTGATCTTAACATCATCTGATCTATGTAAATGATGAAAACTTGGTACACCATCAAACATCTGCTTTATTTTTGGAGAAATGTCTCAAGTTTGGTGAAGCAATCCAAATCACCAGAAATTGTGATTCTGAATTTGCACAAAATGCGTGCTCTGTTTTTTAAGGGCTTCTGCCAGACCCCGCTGACACATGAAGCATAAGAAAATATTTGGCATCAGCCACTTCCCCAGAGATTTTTCCTCTTGTAGGTAGTGGAAAATGATCCCTCTGTACACATGTATTCAATTCTTTTAGGTCTATTCATAAGCAAAGGTTTCATCTCTTTTTTTAGCATACCCATTCTGATGGTTCCTCTGTACAGCCTATGGGAATGGATATATTCACCTCCTTTTTTAGCCTCCGCTACAGGGCACAGGGAACCATGCCAGCGTTTTAGATTGTGGAGCAGCCCTCAGACTTTTTTCAATGACTTGATCCCCCAGCTTTCCAAAGAGAAGGGCCTCTTAAGAAGGCTGAACACTGGCTCCCACTTCTTTTAGATTCTGATTTTTGAAGCTATCTTTTACCTGTCTGGCTGAGTTTGTAACCCATGTGCAGGAATAAACCCGCCACTGTTAGTCTGGAGTTTTACCTGTTTCCTCTGTGGCCTGGCTGGTCCTGGCACTGCTGCTGGCAGTGCCCACCTTCAGGTCAGCAAATGTCATGTTTGCCTTATCACACATGTAGTCTTGGGAGCCCCTCACAGCTCAGACACCTCCAGTAGCCCACTGTGCCCCTCCACAGGGCTCAGTACCACTGTCCTTCAGGGTATGCATCTCCTGTTGACATGCTCCAAAGGATGACAAGACCCTGCTTGTTTATCCAACCATATGCCCAACATCCTCCCATCCTGAGAGGAAACTCAGGGTTTCATTGCACTGAATTATAGGGATAAGGGCCTGCCATGGAGCTTGGATGCATGGTTCCTCTTCCCTTCCAGTTCAGGGGAGGTTCAGGTCCTTCCCTGTCTGCCGTTACCTTGGAAGCTCAACAAAGCAGACTCACAAAGCAGGCAAAACGCAAACAACATTTAAAGCTCCATGGCCCCTTACTAATGGGACTATGCTGTGTCAAATCTCAATAGCTCACACTGAACAGCCATGTCATTGTGGAGTATGGGCACACAACTGCTGTTAAAAAGAGAGCGAGCGAGGAAAAATAATTTAAAAAAGACAAAATGCAAGAGGTTTAGGAGGCTCCTAGTTTCCTTAATAGTATTAGTCCTTCCTTTATGAATTCCAGGGTTAGACACTGTAAATGTGATTCACATACTCCCTCCCCTCACCAAAACAGAAAGATCTGCTAGACACATGTTCAGAGTGGAGTGGGGGAAGATATGATGTGACTCAAGAGCCTGGAAGGCTAAAAGGAGTAGATGGGGGAGAGCTATGCGGCCCTTGATCTTTGTAAGATTTACTGCCTTTGCCTCTTGCAAAGATCTTTTTTTTTTCCTGGAAAATTGCTAGCTTCTAGCAATTTAAAAAAAAAAAAAATTGGCTAGGGCAGTAAACAAGATCTTTGAAGGGGGAAGGAAGCCAAGAGAAAGTCAGGCCCATTAGTCACGCAGCTGCATTTCCTGTCACAAAGGACCCCAGTTGAGTAATCACTCAAAATATGCTTGTTATTTTTTCCTATTTTATTTCAACTTTCAGCCTGCCAATATCTACTGTAAGAAAAAATTAAAACAAGAAAAAGAAAAAAGTATTTTAGCCTCAGAGGGGAACCAATGTAGAATCAGACATTGATTCACATTATTTTTCCTTTTCTTTAATTTTCATAGTCTAAAAACACTTCAGTCATATGAGAGGAATGTTGGTACTGCAAGAGTGGGTCTGAGACAGTCACAGTGTTTTCAAGGCATGTAATTTCAGCAGGAGTGTGGGTGTCAAAGTTCCTAGGCTACACTTCCAGCTGCTACCATTAATTCACTGTACAACCTTGATCAAGTCATATATTAATTTATCTGTAATTTATTATGAAAAGTGAAGATGGTATTAGCTTCTGCATAATTGTTTTGTCAGGCTTCATTAACGGTGCTTATAAGTAATGTTGAGTCTTCTGATGAAAGCTTTGTGGAAGTATTTGTCTAAAGGGAAATACAGTTGAGACTAAAAAGAAATAAATTTGTAATTTAAAGTAGAATATTCATATGAATAGATTTTAAAAGAACTTATATAAAAAGAGGTGAAAATAGAAGCAAGACTATGAAACAGAAGAAGATAAATCTTGCTGAGACTCTCTCTTGAGACATTCAGAGGAAGAAAAATACAGCAAAACTGTCATAGGGAACAACCCCTTTCATAATCATGGAATCGTGATGTTGAAAGAGACCACATAACCGATTGACTATACCACCTCCGTGCTTCTAGATCTTGGATTATAAGATGCTGGCTCTGGTCGATCTGGTACCAACTTCAATAAGAAGCCACAAATACATGACAAAAGTTGAGCTGAAAAACCTGTTTTTCCAGGTTGCTGCAAAGAAAATGAGTCTTTTATCAACAAACACACCTCCAAAATACAAAAACTCACCTTTTTTTTTACTCAAAAGTAACTAGTATGGTGACCAGACCAGCTATAAAGAATGGCCATAAGCATGTTTCAGGGCACTAACAGTTTGTAACTTACATTCCTGACTGGGGTACCCGACTGTGGATACTTGAAAATGATTGCAAAGGTATTGCAAATCCCTGTTTGGATTGGTATCTAATAGAGAGTAAATGATTGTAGTTTATGCTACATAATAACATGACTTCAAATACTACACAAAAAATTAAGCTTACATTTGCATGTAAGTGACTGGTAGTGTCATATAATTCTCTAATTTGCACACATTTGATACCACAGATGTGCAATGTTTTCAAACTACAGTTTATGGGCAGATGTGATTTACCCAGCAATGTAAATCACAGCTTCCTAAAGCTAGTTAAAGTGTGTAAACTCAAACAAATCTGAGATTTACCCCAAAGTGGTTTAAGAGAGACTTTGAAAAGCTGTTTACACATATTTTTAAAAGCACTTGAGAATGATTGTTTATGCATATTTACACTGAATGGAAAAGTAAGAATCTGTGAGTCATGAGTCAAATATGAAAAATTCCGTTCCAGATTATCATTATAAATTATGTTCATCCTTTGTCTTTCCAAATGGCAGGCGAGGCAAGCTGTGCTCCTTAACAGGCACACAAGTGTACACTCCCTGGTTTGTGGTCAGAGCTAGCATGAGGTCATAGGGGCTGTCTGCTACCCTCACACCAGATGACTTTCACTGCTACATGTCCCAGTCTACTGCATCCCCACATCATATGACATCCTATGCAACAGTGATAGTGTTATGTCCCTAAAACTAGCTCTGCTGTGATGTGGGTTTATAAAGGCCATTTCCAATGATTATTGATATATACTGGCATGTATGTATGAATGAATGAAAATTATTTGTTTACAAGGGCAATGTAAGCTTTGTGCATTTCCTTTTATGAATACCGTAGTATGTGATAATATTTCCTATAATAGCATTGTAGGGATGTATTAGTATGAATCAGACCTGTATCTAATACAGCAGACTGTATAATAAATAATAACCACCTATAGAATGAATTATACCTGACCAGTATTTGGGTAGCAACTAATTCTCTATTTACCTACCTGGTTATCTTAGGAATTGGTATGGCTCTGTAGCCGTGGTATCTCCAAACCTCTGAACCTTTGATGTACCTGTTCTCTCCACACAGGTCTGATATGTATTGGTACAATTTGCCCTCTATAGGTGTGCCACTGAAGTCCTAAGATGAATGACTAACCCAGAATAACCTCAGAAGTCTGTGACCTCTTGATTCACCTGCTGGCTGTGAGGAATTGCTCTCTCTCTTGTGTAGATGGGAAGCTGAGTCATAAAGAACTAAAGTTGCATGCCCATAAGCACACAGATAGCAACAGAGATGGAATCAAAACTCATGGTGTACAGATCCTCAGTTCCTGGTTGGGTGCATTGAATTACTCTCTCCTGTCTTCACTCTTCAGTGAACTGATCATATTTGGTAAAATAGCTAGCAGTTGTTCCTCTTTGCAGTGCAATGCTTCTGTGATCTGTGTGAAGGGGACTTAGCAAATAATTGCTTAGCAAAAAGCTAAATTAAGTGGGGAACAGGGCAGTTGCTTAGTACATTGACAACTGAACTTCTCAGCCCTTCTACTAAACTGCTGCATGAATTTGGGCAATTACTTCACATCCACATGCTGCCATTTTTCTAATTTAATATAGGGATAATAACGCACTTGGAGGCCCAGGCACAAAAATCACCATATAGTGCTGCTCCACTTCTTAATTAAGATAATGGAATGAGAGATAAGAGGGAAGGAACATGGAGAATAATAAAATTTCCCACTTAATTGAATGAAGTTTCTATGAGACAACTCAAAAATCTCACTCTTGAAACAAGAGTGGCTAGTAAGAACATTTTAGTTTTAAGTTTTAGGTTGCCAGTGGACATGTTGATGCAGGGCTGTTGTGCTAGGGAGGTTGTAGACTTTGTGGCTGTGGTTTAGGGGTTCTGCACGCCTTGTCAATCAGCACTGGATGGAGCCCTCTGGGTCTGTCTCAGAGCTGATTTTCCTTTCCTCCAAATACAGTGGAGGACTGTGGAATCAGGCTATATGTAGCAGATATCTGACTTTACTTTCAGAGCAAAACTGACTGTGAAAGGGTTAACCTGACTAATGGCAACATTTCAGTAAAATTAAGGGAGGTGGAACTTAAGTCCCAAGTCTTAATAAAATGCAGGTGTTTTATTGTTAGGTTAAAAACTCCTCATCTTAAGACTCAAATAAGCATTTAAAAACAAGGAAAAAATGTGCTGTTGAATGAGAAACTTGGAAAGGCAACAGCAGGCCATGCAAGGCATTTACAGAGAATACAGCATTCTCTGGCTAAGGCCTGCATTAAAGTTCACAGAGGGAAAACAAAACATAAATATTAGCTGAACAACACCTCTCACAACATGCATCTGGCTCCAAGGTATTACACCTGGGATTAACTTTTGACATTCTCTTTTCCACCATTGTTACTTCGCTGTCTTACCAGTTCCCTGCAGAGTATTTATACTCTCATTTTTCAACCTTTCCATCTTCTTGTTTCCTAGTCTGTTTGGGGACTCGACAAGGTGACAGGCAGCATGAACATGCAGTCACAGTGCACAGATAGCTCCACCATGCTTGCAGCTGTTTTTCTGTCAGGGATAGGACTTTAAAAAAAACCCAAAAAAAACCCCAAAAAACAAACAACCCACAAAAACCCCCCTACTTTAAAACTAGCTTGTAAAAAGAAGTTATAAAGAAATCATTAATCACTGTTTTCTCCTCTTGCACTTCCTCTCCTTATCCCAAGGAAACAGAAAATTTTGGTGAGCATTTTTCAGTAAATTGCACTAAGTTTGGGTCACAGAGTTAAGGGATTTCTCTGAACTTTGACCTTTAGCTTCAAATTCCTCATGTATTTGGAGAATAAAAGTAGTTATGACTTACTAAAGGGAAGCAGAACATGAAGAATAAGAGAAGTCTGAATGTACTTATGGTGGCCCAAGGCCTAAGATTACTGCATCATCATCCTCATGGGCCTTAATTAGTGTTGTGGAGATGGGCTGGGTGTTTTTGGTAACTGTATAGTGAAAATAGTTAACTAACTGCTGTCCATAAAAACTCATCGCCCTGGGAGAAAGTTGGGCATCAATTCCCTGGCCTTAGCCTTGGTAATATAAATCAGCTGTCACTACTTGAGCAGGACAGAAACAGTCCATGGAGCACCTGATAGGATGGGAAGCAAAAGAGTAACTGTTGGGTTTTGATGCAAGACTTTCACAACTGCAACTTAGTAGGAGACAGAGAATAAAAATATAAATGCCATACAGAAAATTCTTAAGGCGATGAACAAAAATGAAACTGATGGAGCTGCTGAGCTTATAAACATGAGTACATGCTACCCCTTGTTCACATGGAGCAGAGTGTTCAGGACAGCTTGAGTAAATAATTCAGAAAACCAAAGAACAAAAATCAAATCCCTCCATAATCACAGCAGGAAACCCAAACAAGCCCAAGCTGTGTGCCTGCTGTGCACCATTCACTGCGTCCTTGTGACAGTTGCTGTACTGGGCCATCCAAACTGATGGGCTGGAATACGAGCATCAGACAGACATGGCAGAGGTGGAGGAGGAGGGTGAAGTATAGATCAACCCTCTTTTTCACACACCTCTGAGAATAACCATTCTTTACTCCCAGCCATCTTCAAAATCAGATGCATTTTTAGAAGCTTCTTATGAAGATGCAGTGGAAATGCAGACTGAAGATTGAGACGGGCAGAGTAGGACTTTGTGTAGGAATCTTTTCTGGCCTGAATGTGGCCCTTGAGGAGAGATGAGGCCCTTAAGGAAAATCAAACAGGAGAAGTCTTTCTCAGCATTTGCTAGCTGCTCCCAGTTTTAGATCTTCTGTGGCCTTCTCCTTCCCTGTTTTGCTTTGTAAGACTGCTTTTCATCCCACTCCTACTCTCTTTTGCAGCTGCCAGTTCCTGTTACTAGTGCCAACAGTTCTCAATCTTCTCAGACAACCCTGCTGTCTTTTGAGCCTTGCTATGTGGGGGAAACAACCCATGCTTTCTGTTCCCTCCAGAAAAGCCACTGTGGCTCAAGCTCCAGCAAAGCTAGGCCAGCCCCTGCTCAGTGCAATCCCTGCCCAAATCTAGCATGTCCCACTATAAAAACTGGCAATGCCTCTGGTCTCAGTGCAGGGAGATAGCCAAGATCAAAGTTAGAAGCATGGTTTCTTTATTCTGTCATCACTGCCCTTTATTTTTTCTTTCCACTCTTACAATTATTCTTATCTTTTCTCATGTATGTTATCTCTGGGAGTCACTGAGAAGTAGTGGATGGATTTGCAGTAAAACATGTACAGCCAGGCCAAAGTGTTTTCAAATTAGCTTGTGTCAACTTTGAAATAATAATGATGTCAGTCATTGAAAAACTCAGGACAAGTACTTTATACTAGTATTAAGTATTAGTAATAATCACTAGTGTCAGGCCTTGTGGTTATCCCTGCAGATATGGTTAACTCTTCCATATCATACAAGAGAGAGAAAGATTCTTCCTCTAAACAAACTCACTACTTTCTGTGCTGTAAAATTGTCTTGTATTTGACTTAAAGGGCTGACTGATAACCTTTGCATCCTGTTTCTTATTCCTTCATCTTTGCATGATGAAAGTTCCCCTTCCAGATTTCATTTCCCTGATGTATATTTATTTTAAATACCTGAAATGAAAACAAAAATCCTTTGCAACTTTCTTCTATATGTATAAAAATATGTCATTAACTACTTGTAAAAGAAGCAAAAGTCCTCATTTGAGAGAATAATAAATAGGTAACTCGTTGTGGAGGGTGGCACCAAGACTGAGATTAAGCCAGTGGCAGAGAACAAACAAGATTAATTTCAGAATATTGAAGGAGATCAAAACCTTTGCTTTTATGCTAGTCTCCCTATAGCATCTTAGTGTATTTTTAGAAATAGTTAAGGATATTTTTAACCTTATTCTCCAGTTTTTTTAAGTGGAGTAAAGAATGTCTACCTTAATTTATTTTTTATTTCTTCTAGCCTAGCCTAAAAGGTTTCAGCATTGTACCTTTCACAGGTGATCTGCAGCTTTTTTAATGGGAGTGAGATGCCTGAAGTGATTACGTGCAGAGCAACAGGACCCAATGGCCTTAATTTCACAATAGGTTAGAAATGGACTTAGAGGGCAGTGGTGCAGACGCCTCCACCCAAGCCAGGGCTCAGAAGGTATAGGTACAAGTAAGTACAAAACTGTTTGCTTTCCCTCTCCCTTGCATTACTGTGGGATACTCACAAACATTTAATTAAAGCTATTGTATGCATGCTTAACTTGGAGATATCTGTGGTTCCTTGAAACCATTGCACAGGAGCACCAAAGAAATACAAGGGAGTCACTGAAGGAAAATACAAATGAATTAGAAAAGCATAGCAACAGGAGAATACATTTCCCATAATACAACAGTCAAAGGTCATGAGATCACAGATGCTCAGTTGCTCATGCATATCTTCTATTCTCTCCCCTTGTATGCTTGCTCCAGAGAGGGCAAAGATTTAATGAGGATGGGGCTCGCTTTAGCAGTTCTCACCCTTCCTCACACCCTACATCTGAAAGAGCATTGAAAGCCTCTTTGAAGTTGGAATAGACACACATTGAACTGTCCCAGTGCACACATACAATCTGGGGTTTTCTCATCAGGTACAAAAATACAAGGTGACTGTTCGCTTCCGGCTATCCTGGATGTGAACAAAGCTGTTGAATCAAAGACTTATTGAATTTAAGGGTGGAAAGAAGTTTCTCCATTGCAACTGTCTTTTCAACCTGCAGCAGTGGCCCTTCTCAGAATCTCACAGTTTCGATTAGTCAGTTCATTTTTCCTAGCTCCTTAAGAAGAAGTCCTGTTCAGGCAAAACAGAACAATGTTTACAGGAAGCTTGGCAGGGTCAAAGAGTGAGTGTAAAACTGATCTCTTGTTAAAACACATATGATATCTGCTCTGCTGTAGATACTACTAGAACGCAGCAATCTGATTTGCTATCAAGGCCTTGAAGGTGATATCAGACTCATATTTGTTAAACTTGGTGACATTGTAGGTGTTATCACTTGTCACTAGCTGAGCTAATTTAGTTGTTCTAAGTCCCACTTAATCTATCCAGCTCGCTACCCACAGCTTCTGACCTATTTAGTCACTTCCTGTCTTTGATTTTCACCTTAAAGCCTCTTTTCTATGTTGGCCTGTGACTGCCATTTAATCTTAATCAAACTTCCTTGGACTGCCATTACTGTCAAGTACAACCCCTCTCACCGTAATACCCACCCTTCTGAGTGCAAGAAAAGTGATTTACAGCCAACAGTCTGCCTCTTCTCTTATGCTCTAAGTTCATCTTTGCTTTGTTTTTCTTCCTGTCTGAGTCACTCCTTCCCCCTCTCTGAGACATGGTGCCACGCTTTCTGTTGCCCTCGGTCTGTCGGTGGCTGGGAAGCTGCTGTGCACGCCTTTACTGCAGAGATCTGCTGAGTGTTATCGCATGTGCCCAGCTACGATGTGCAGATTCGGAAAAAGCTGAACATCAAGAAATTGAGTTGGCCACAGGCTGCTGCAGGAATTCAGCTAGTTTAATGTGCTTTTGCCTCTGACTAGAAATGGTGACCTGCTCTGTTCCCTTCTGCTTTTCTTAAGAGCTACTTATAGTCTACAACTCCCAAACCTAGCATCTCCCCTGCTACTTCAGGGCACCTGTTAACTATACAGGTGGGTACCAGCTTAAGGACTTTCCCAGTTCTCACTGGTTCACTCATACTACAGTAACATGCTTTCATAATAGACTTCTTCAGTCAGTTTCCTTCTATGACCAGAATCCAATTTAAAGATCTTAATCCAGTACCATGGTTACTTTTACCTGCACAGGGGCACTCCTGAGCTGGCGAGGTTTGTTACAAGTTTCTTTCACCAGCACAGAGAAGTTCAAAGTCACAGTCCTATGCTCTTTAAATGTCAGATACAAAATGTTTGATGGCAATGGCAGCTGTGTGTAGTCTCTTACATGTATGCTGTCTCCCAGCTCTTTTTTCAATAAACCCACTTCTACTTTTCCCTCTTCCTCCTACTTCTGTGCTCATCAGCACTCATACTCTTTTCATTTTTGTTGTTAACATATGGAGGTTATATGATCCATCACTGAGTGCAGCCTTGTTCTCGTAATAAACAGAAAATGCCATACATTTTGGAAGGAGGAATTAGCTACAGGCCGTTCTCATTAAGCCTCTCCTTCAGCTTATCTCAGTATAAATTGTATTTTTGAACTGCAGTCACTATGCGGCATTGTAAGTTGAAAACAACCACTTGAGCCCTTTCCAGCAAGTCTTTGAGTGGCCCTGATACTAGGCATGGAGGAGAGATAAGCAGCGCATTGAAGTTGTAGTATCACTGGAGCTGAGGGCAAGTAGTGAATGGAAACATACCCTCCCGCTGTCACTGCCTGGCCCTGGAGAGGGGAGAGGAAAGGCCCAAGAAGCTTGGGTTCATGCGCGGGAGCCAGCAGCCTCTCAGCTGATGACAGATTAGACTCAGGGCCTGGTTAGTGGGAAGACTGTGATTAGACCTCAGCAGCATCTGTCTCTAGCGCTAAAGGAATTACTGCTGCGAGCTGCGATTTTCTCAGCAAACTGTAATTACACCAGGACCTTCATTCCTGCCGTTTTTCTCAACAACTTAAGTGCAAAAAACAATGTGGGTGAGAGTGCAGGGAAGCAGAAACTGTGAAAGGAGCAGGAAAGAGACAACTGTTTATTTTTGTTCAGCTCATTCCAATTATTTTCTCTCAGTTTCTTAGATTCATATGAAGCAGAGACTGTTTTTTCCCAAAGGTTCAACTCCCTGAAGCTGTCCTGCCATCCACCTGAAGCTGATAGGTCACAACCTCTCCATGCACTTATGCCCCATGACATCTTAGATGAGTGTGGTGGCACTTGCAGAAGGTGCCACACCAACCTCTGCCCTGGCAGTGCCCCCTCCCTCCTCCCATGGGATCAGTGGTGTGGGGTGCCAGACTCTGATCATGACTGTTCTCAGGACACTTCTGGGAAGCTATGGCCTGGGCAGAAGCATGGGATATTGGAGATGGGGCAGGGTGAGTTTAAACCTTGCTCCCTGTGTGCACTAGGATTTGAGAGTTTGAATTTTTAAAGTGTTAGATTGTAAATAGTAATTCTCTGTTTTAAAAGATGTAGAAAGGCAGTGTAAGCTTGAACTCCCAATAGCACATGGTAAGTTTTGCCAAAATAAGTGTCAAAGAAAAGCAAGATTTCTTTGCAAGGCTTCTCTACCAGAAAGAAAACTTTTTGTTTGTGCAGTTGCAACTCCATAGAAGCCCTTTTGCCATTAGTGTTTCCTTTGGTTAGAATATAAGAAGAAACAGATTTTTTTTCAGTTTAAATCTGGGAGAGGAGGAGAAATATCTGAGTTTGCTAACATAGCTTTACCGTCTAATACGTAAAATGTAGACAAGGTCAAAATGATTCAAACTAATCTAGTGCTCCTTTCTTAACTTTTCTCGGGGCATTAGTGTGACTGTTCAGTATACTTTGAAGTCTTGTCTATATTAAACAATTTTACATCAATACTATACTCATCTAGAAGAAAGCAGAATTGTTCCTTACTAGCACGTCTGCCCTCCAACATCTGTCTCCACAGCATATCTGGCAGCACAGCCAGGGATGAGAGTGTGGCAGCAGGAACTTGACCCTTGGGGCTGAAAGCACCAGGAGGTAGTATACTGGCAAGCAAATTCCCATCTCTAGAGCCAAGTCTCTGCAGATACTGGTGGGAAAGACACACATCTGGAGTTGTCTGGAATTGACACAAATTGCTGTGGACAAAGAGGAGAGAAAGGAAGGGTAAGAAGGAAAATGGAAAGAATGCTTCTTAGACATTTCGCTTTCTTTTCCATCTGCTTCTGTGATGTTGCTGTGAGCTATTAAACAGCTGCAGTGCTCTGCCCCAGAAGGGACTGTGTTTCAGTAGAGATGGAGAATGATTCCTATAGCTAAGTGCTTTGGTAGCCCCCTAGAATGAAAGGGGTGATAGGAATAATGTTCCTCTGATTGACTGTTATGCTAAATACACTTGGGACTGCAGCACCTGGGACAATAGCCAGAGATGCTCTTCTGGCTCTTCAGACCTGAAGCCCCTGGCAGGCAGTGGGTACTGCTGGGCACTTCTGACTTATCCTTTGCATAGTAGGTGAGTCCCTCTTGTCTTTTGCCTTCCAGGCAGAACCTCCCAACTTTCCCGTGCTGGTTCCAAAATTCAAGGAGAGCAGATTACTCAGGCAAAAGGTGTTTGCAGACTTTGAGAGACTTTGTAGCTTGGGGAGATAGGGGTAGCAAGGAGGACCAGGAGAAGGAGGAGTGGGCGTATTGTGACTGCCAAGGACTGAGCAGAAAAGCTTTTTTTTTTTTGCATCCATTCAGACAGCTCAGCTATTTCCTGCATTGTTCCTGCAGTCAGCATGCTCCACCTGCTTTTACTTAACCGTTTCCTGTTTACGGCTTCCAAAAACTTTCTGGTGAAATCACTAATCTGCCACTAGATCAGTCTTTACAGTCCATTTTGGGCAGGCTTCACAATTATTTTTTCTCTCTCATCAGTACACAGACCTTTCAGACTGAGGAGCTGTGCACTGTGTGTGCATGTCTGCATGCATGTGTGTGTGCATGCAGTCAGTAGTTACGTCAGGAAAGCATGTGCTTGCTCAGTTGTTCCGTCTTTATATGCCCCTTTTTTTGTTCTCCTAGTGCTTGCTGCTTTTTGCAGACTTGAACAAAGGAACAAGTAGTAGCACTGAAGGAAGATTCCCCTTTCTGTAGAATAGAGGACTCCAGATATTTAGAGGAAAGACTCTTCCCATTACTTTCAAGTGTCTGAGAGTTCTCCCACAAACAAGGGATTTGTTCTCTTGTTGCCCAAGCTTCAAATTATTTTCTAGGTTTGAAAACAGCAAGGTAATTTCTTCTAGTCTGCTGTTCAGTTTCTCAAATGTGAATGGCAAGGAGTGAGGAGCAGGATCAACCAAAGAAAAATAAATCTCTTTTGTACAGTGTAGGTGGCTCCCATGAGTACCTATCTCACACTTAGTCACATCTTGTAGAAATCACTAGAAAAGCATGCACGCTTCAAGTCTGCTCTCCTTATCCATACTATAGATACCATTGCAACCACCACTAAAATCAAATTTATTTGTCACTGCTTTTGCTGTTTGTTTACTTTTTGTATTTCTCTTCTAGAGCAGTGAAAAGAGATTCTTCCGTTTCCTTTCTGGTTCTCATGCTCTTGCACAGCACTGCAATGTTTGGGTTGCGGTGAACACTGCAGGGGAATGTTCCCTTCTTAAAATAAATCATGGAAACATTTCTGTTGGAATCGGGCTTGTAGAAGTTTTTTGGGTTTTTTTAAGAAGAAGAATGTCGGGCCAACTGTGACCTGACAGCATATCGCTTTAAAGGGAACAGGCTTGTGAGCTTGTGATGCATGTCAGTGTATATATACTGACGTGTATATATGGATACGTGTATATGTGTGTGTGTGTGTGTGTATATAGGCACACACACCAGATACATGCCAGTTGTGCTGGTATAACTGAGCACTGAAATCATCCTCTAAGAATGCTGGACATGTTGGCTCTGTCTCCATCAGACAGATCTGCAAATTCCTTAACTTAGCCCTGCTGCAAGTTAGTGTAAACCAGGGTGCTTAGTCTGCTGGCTTAGACATAGGTCTATAAGCACACACCAGCACTGTCACTGAGCTGTTTCACACTTCTGTAGTTACTTTGATGGGCTCACACTCACACACATTTCTGAACATTTTAAGAACGCTAGACTCCCCTCCCCCTTTTAACTGTAACATAAATATGCACAGGTAGCACTTCTGTATGGGCTAGAAGGTATGGTCTGGCCACCACTGATGTCCAAGCAGCTGTAGGCTGTAGGCATAACACAACCCCACTTAGATCAGAGTTTGCTGAAGTATCCTTCAAGCTGTCTGTGAGCAGCTTTTCAACTTTCTTTTTAATCAGGAAAAGAAAGCAGTTGTTTTCTGCACAGAAGTGTCTTTCCGATTAGCCCAAGTATGTAAAATGGTTACTTTGGTTCCCATCCAGCGCAATTCATTCAATAGTTTGTGTCAGGGTACTTGTCATCAGTGGCATTTGCCCAGGGTGAGTCACGCCCACCCAGGCAATGATCTGAGAGAGCCTTCAAATCTTTTTGATCTTCATTTAATAGGGTACAGCCCTGGTAAATTCATGACCATATTGTACCACACAGCTCTTCCTACAGCAGCTCCTTTTCTTCTAACCCGCGCTCAGCCCAAGAGGCAGCTACTTCCAAAAGAGCCTCTGGTTCAGTGCCCGTCTTTGTTTTCCAGATGTTTCTTTCACCACACCACTTTCCGGTTACACTGCAAATTTGGGTGCACTCATGATATTTTTGCCTCCCTCCTCCACCCCAAAAATGGAGGAAAGCTGAACTATATGAAAATGTATCAAGAATGAGACCCTCAGGGAAAATGGCAGGGAGGAGTAGAGGACTGTGCAGGACTCTTTCCAGGAAATGGGTAGAAGGTTCATCACATGAGTCATTGAAACCTTAGATGAATAAATTCTTGAAGAATAAACTGTCAGGAATATGACACTGGACAAGACAGTTGCAAGGAGGGAGAAGAAAACTTCTTAAATAGCTCTTGTTTGGTTTTTTTGTTTGTGATTCATTCCTGAGGAAATTGCTGTATCTCTGGCCAGGGACAGGGCAGGGTGCAGGCAATGCCAGCCCTCCTGCACAGAGGCAGCAGGCGAGGCGTGCTGGGGCAGGGGCACAGGGGTGCGGAGCCCCGCCGCTCCAGGCCCCAGCGCTCCTGCCGGAGGGGCTGAGGGGGATCGGGAGCACTCCATGGCCATCCTGCCCAAGTGAATAAAGTAAGACAGGGTCACTAGTGCACATGTGCCATCTGAATCAATTTGCCTCTTTTTTTGTATACCAGCAAGTATGAGACCAAGAGGAAATGAAGGTATTAAAACTCTAATTTTAAGCTCCTTTAAAAATTTTTCTTCCTCTAGCTCCTCCAACCAGTAAACCAAGTTGTATCGATAAAATTGGTCCAAAGCACTGAATTTGTATTTCAGAGAAGTGTTAAGATTTTAAGTGCCAGTAACAACAGAAGCAGACAGACTCCCTCCACAGCTACCTCCAGAGGAGCTGAACTAGCATTCGCAGCAGTGGGAAATGTTTGCAGTAGTATCTGAGTGTGGAGAAACCTCAATGTTCCAGCACACTGCTGCCAGTTCCCATTTTGGTGAGTTTGATCCAGAGCATTTAACGTTTCAACATTATTTCTGTGTCTCATAATGTCATTTACATAACGATTTCTCATTTGGTTCCCATTAAAATCATGGTATTTCTTCTGCAAACCACTGCTTGTAAAAATCAAGCCACCCAGTTTTTCACTAGATTGTAATACAGGAAATAAATTGTAGGATGCTCACTGTAATTCTCAAAGAGAGAATAGGGGGCTTTTTTTTCTGTTTTAGACATACAAAGCTCAGATCTCAGAAGTAGAAAGTGAAAGATCTGTTAAGGGTTGCTAAATCTATCTCCTACAAAAACACAATGTAGTTACTTCCTGGTAGATGTTCCTCAGATACTATATTGATAAAAGGAGTGACTACAAAGAGCTGTAGACTGAGCAGCAAGAATCTTCTTAAAATTGTAGAAATGGTGGGTGTAGCTCTCGCAGGTCATCCCAGCACTGCTGCCTTTCAAGGCAGCACAGAAAGGTTCCTTGTATTATGTATACCAGCGCTTTGAAGAATTCAGTTTCGAATGTCTCAAACAATGGGGGTTTCACCACTTCCTGTGGGAGCCTGCTCTGCAGCCTAACTCATTTCACCATCTGGAGCATTTTCCTGAGTGTCTGCCTGCTTTTAACTTTCTTTTAATTGTGGACTCACTATTTCTTCTTAAAGATGGCTCAACAAAAGTTTCTGTTGTGTGAAATTCATGATATGTGGTGCTTTTTTATTTTTTATGAGGATCAAGAAAGCCTTGAAAGTAAGATGGCTTCTTCTATGTGCTTTTTCTTCCTCAGAAATAATAATAAGTAACTAATAATATATTACTGCTTTTCTAGCCATTAATCTCAGTGATTTACAGCTAAGGTCAAAATTGTTGTACTCTTTTTACAGGTGGGACAAACTGAAACACGGGGCAGGAAACAACTTGCCCAGGATCATTCAATGAGTCTGTGGCAGGACTTGGATTTCTAACCAGGTCTCCACAATAGTGCCCTACTTTTTTTTTTTTTTTTGTCCAGTCTAGTTCCCTTTGGCTCTGTTGGAGTACCTAAGAAGGACAAGCTCTCCATGAACTTTATTCAAAATTGTCATATTGTAACTGAAGTTCAGCTTGTTGAATATTTAACAGTTACTGTCTTTCAAATGTGTTGGTTAAGCATCCTAATTAAGTAGTGATAAATAAAACCAACAAAGCATTTTAACAGACTGATTCAGTCCCTCGGGCCTCCAAGCTGAATTTCCTTCAGCTAGCCTGTGTTTTCCCGGATTGTCCAGACTGAGCACAGTATATATCGAGTACACTCTTATCAGTGCACTGCAGGGAGATTTCCTTCCTCCTCAGTGCCACCATGCTTACTTCACCTGTTGTATTTCCCTGTGCTGCGGTTTTCGGTAAGCGTGTTTCTCAGAATCTGGGTAGTTGCTGAATTATAAATCTTCCAATTTGGAACAATAACACCGCAATCTGTACAGCACGATGCACTGAGTAGAGAGCGATACCCAGCCTAGCACTGAACAGGCTCACCTGGGTATCAGAGACAGTTTGGCCTTGAGAGCACAGAGCTCTCTGTGGATTGCTGGCAGGGAGGGTGTTTCTCCTACCTGCCTTAAAGCTTCTGCCTGTCCGGTCTGTCATTTCAGTGAGTACCTTTCCTGGGACTAGATCTGCCTGAGCACATGGCAGGATGAGTTTTTTTCCTCAGCTCCCCATGGGAATGGCTGGGGAAGGCAGCCAGAGACACACACTCGCCCTCTGACCTGCAGCGGTCTCGTAACTGCCCCACACTGATCTGACACTGAACGGACAGCATCCGCCACATGCGAGGTGCAGCACCCCGTGTGGATCGAGAAATGTGAAATTAGACGTCTGGGTAGGCCAGGGTCTGTCTTAGGGACAGCATGTAGATCTGGCTGCTGACCACTTCCAAAGTATACCAGTAAGTGAAGCCCTTACCATCTCAGTTGTTTCCCCCACTGCTCCTTCAGGCCTCCTTTATTTCAGATATCATTGAGCCAGCAGCTGAGGATTTACCAAAAGCTGCAAGACTGCTGTAGGTCACCGAGCACGTTGTCTTTGCGTTCAGATTGTGTTTGAGAAAATACCAGCGGTGTCATGCTTACGCCTCCTGGCCATGTGAATAGAGGAAGCTAAGAAGTAACAAGATTACATAAAGCAGGGAAATCCCCCTCAAACTTCTCCCGGACTATCTCAAACTGAAGTTGATTTGCACACATGCACTAAGAATAACTTTGCAATGGCTTTTAGGCCCATGGAAGGGTTACATGTGCTTGCCTATAATCATTAGGCCAGTTCCACCAGTTGAATCACTCAGAGAAAATAAAAAGAAAATTAAAAAAAAACCTTAATCAGACCCTGTAGACCCTAAGCAATTGTATGTAGCATCAGCCTACTTCAAGTAAGGATGTAACTGGGTAGTGCTATTCCACACAAAATCAATGGGAAATGTTCAATACATATTAGTAACTTGCAGTTATTCTAGAAAAACAGTGCTAAAAAGCTGTTGAGCTTTATAAGTTGTGATTATGTATTGGTGGTATCATTCTTCAGCTAAAGTTGCCACTAAGCTTCCTTTATAACCGCTGTTTTGTGGAAAATGGACTTTACTGAAAGCCAGAAAAAAGCTATAGCGTCCTGTAGTTGAAAACTATGTCTAGCTGCTTTACCAAATCTGAGACTCATTAGGCCTGGAATTTCTGAGCGATGCTGTTCAGAAAGCAGTGATGTTAAACAAACTTCCAAAATTCCTGTGATTTTTTTTCTTAAACATCATGGTTTAACAGAAACAAACAAGTGAGCAAAAAAGAGATAGCATATTGAAAATGCTTATTTACTGGGTTATCTCAGGCTCAAAAATGTAGTTGGCTAACATGACACTACAAAAATCTTTTTCCATTATCTTTGATGCACTAAGAATGACAATGTTTATAAGCCTAGTACATCATGACTATGGAATGCCTAAATTCTTCTTGAAGAAAGACAGTATTTTCTCTTCCCTTGCTGAGACAGTAGGCTTTTGGGGTTTGGGGCTTTGTTTGTTTGTTTGAATAGAATAAGAATATGAAGTTCCCAAACGCTTGCTAAGAGCTGTTTCTTTGGAAAGAATATGCTCACCTACTCTCTTTACTAGCTTTCTATTGCAACAAGTTCTCAGATACATTTCCTGGCAGCCCTCTCCCAAAGCTAGGCAGAGTATAAACAACTGCACTGATTCTTTAGGCTCTCCCAGTAAATTCACAGAAGGATTTTTCTGGGTTGTCAGGCCAGCTCTGCATTAAAATTAAGTATAGTTGAGTAGGGATATAATTTTAAACACTGCTATAGATGCACTTTGCAACACATTTAATAGCGGCAAATATGAGGACATGGCATGGTCTGACTGATGATTCATTAGTACCTTGGATATTTTGGTCCTGATAACTGTGTGTTTCTTCAGTCTGTTCTTTTCATCAGCATGCAGGTTGATCAGGAAGGCTTTCATTTTGTTTTTTAAAATCTCCTCTGACAAACAACAGTCCATTTTCTACATAAGGTGTCTAATCACAGTAATATAATAACCTGTGTTTACATAGAAAACTTAATCCCAAAGCACTTTACAGCCTGGCACTGACATGGCACTAAGATTAGAAGAGGAGCAGCTCATACTGGTTGGGAAATAGGCTCTGCTCTCAGCCTAGGTATTACTGAAGCATATAGGGTGAAGCCTTAATATTTTCTCTGAATCTAAGGCACTTTGCTAATACTTGGAAAATATACTGGTATAAGCTGTGCTCTGCTTAACTCTAGGAAATGTGTTTGAACTGTAGAAAATAAGCTGTGTTAGAGAATGTCAGTCCTCTTGCACATCCCATTCTCTGTTCATAGGCACTAGCTACCAAAAAACAGTTTTATTGGAAAATTAGGGTGATGCAAAGGCCCTCAGCAAGTATATACTGGCCGTTGGAGAGCTCTGCCAAAGGGTGGTAGAGGGGCCTGGACTACTCTAAGGTTTGTCTCCAGAGTACAAGTGTAGCATCAGAAACTTTGCCTGCCAGAATGAGGAGAGTCTGGACACTGGTAACTAAAAGGACAGCCAGGCAGGCAGCAGAAAGAGGATCGTTACCTGTAAGTCAGTCTATTTTCAGCAAGTCTGTGAAATTAATTAATACTAAACTAATTACCTTGATTTGTTTTGTGGATTAAACGGGTTTCCAAGTGGTTGTTCATTGGAGGAAACTGTAACTTTGTGATCTCATTCTGACACATTGGCATTGAGGTGTCTGTCTTTGTTGTGTGTTTCAGGTGGAAAGGATCAAACAAATTTAACCTTGGAAGGAACCAATCCTGCCCTGCAGACCATACGAGTGAGGAACATTGCCTTGAAAGATACTTTACGTGATGCTGCTTTACCCAGCACTACTGGTGAGACTCCGAGCAATACATCAATCTATAGAAAGGACAAATGAAACCTCTACTGAGAAATGAATGAATGAATAACAACATTGTTTTTCAAAAATCCAGTGAAGCAGATAGTGGGCATTATTCTTTTGTCTCTTTAAAGACTAACTTTAAAGCCAAGTGCTGTTCTTTGTATGTATAGGGCCATACTTAACTGAACTTATGAAAATCCTGTATTTTGTTCAGGTTACTTTAAGTAACATAGTCATAAAAGACTCTGAACAACACATATGCTACTGAAGAAGCATAGGCCACATGTGCCTTCCTAATTCACCTTGTCACCTCACCAGTCTGGAGGAACTGACAGCCAAACGCACAGGAGTCCTTAGTGTCCACAGCCCATAACACAGTGGAATGTTCGCTTCTGCTTTTTAAGAGACATGATAAACCCACTCATTGACTTAAGAAGCAATAGTTCAGTGAGCTTTTATTCCTGTAACTCACTTGAAAATCATCAGAGATGACGTAAGAGTTGCCTAGCTAGGCTCTGACAGTTTAGAATGGAAGAACAGGTAGCAATGCAAAAGGTGGGAAGATCAGTGTATATTACAGCTGCTTAGCTTCCTCTGTCTTCAGAGGAAAGTATTCACAAGGTGACTGCAAACCACAAACTATTTACTCACCTTACAGACTTAGAGAATGTATGACTTGCTCTAAGGCTGCTGAAGGCATCACTGGCTGCGCTGTGATCAGGATGAGTTGTTCCCAGCTCTCAAGCCTCACGTGCCTAAGGGAAAGCCATGGGTTCAGTTAGTGCCGTCTGCCAATGTACAGTCACCATCGGCCCAAGAGGCTGGTTCCGTCCTCCACAGTCACAGGGAAAGCCTCCCTGAGCAACCTCTTGAAAAGCAGAGTAGCCTGTACAGAAACATGACAGGTCTGGAGTACTGCCAAAGTGGTTGTAGGTAACCCAGCAAGAAAATCAGCTACAGTGGGACCACCTGTGGTAGTGAGGTGAGCAGAGGCATCTGCTGTTTTCTAGGCAGTCTTTGGGTGATGAGAGAGTTCCTGGGGAGTACATGGCCCCTATTAAAAAGTACTGCACACCCTTACCGTGGCAGTGCAAGAGACTGAGGAGCTGATGGGATGTGGAAGCTGGTGTTGTGTTACTTCCAGCCACCAAATGAGGTGGCATGGAGAAGGCTACTCTGCACCTATCTACTTACATGACCATTCACGCAGCTTTGAGCTCTCCTTTAACAAGGAAGTTTCCATCACAACAGGGAAACTACTCCATTTCAATAAGCTACTTTTAAAAGTTAATACATTTCATCTTGGGGAAGAACAATTTGCCAGCTTCAGTGTTACAAGTTTTGTGCTTTGAAGAGACCTTTGTAAAATTTAATTTTAATTTTGATATAAATAAAGTTTAGATTTTCTTCTTGACAGTGCTGCACTACTGGCTGTTCAGTCAGACCCTGCTGAAATTGCTTGTAGCCATTTTATCTGGGTATCTGGCAAATATTTGGTAGATCACTCAGATAGAAGTGGTTTTTTGCTATTACAGTCATATGCCTGGTTCAGGACCTTTCAGAAGCACAGAGGCTGAAGGCAGGGAAAATTCCACTGAGATGCATTAGTCTCCAGGGAGCAACTACAATCTGTTTAAAAATTTCTCATTACTGCTTCTCCTTTTTAAAAAACAGGGAAGGATAGAGAGGGGAAGCTGGAGGGTAGGGGTTTTTATTATAAACACCGAAATGCAAGCACTCTTTCTCTCATTTCTCTCATATTGCAAGACCATTTGCAGTTGAAGAGGGAGATAAGCTTTTTATATGCTCTCTGAACTACCTGGGAAATTTCCATCCATGTTCTAAAATTTTTTGCAAACATTAATGAATTAAAGCTTAATCCTTTTCTTCTGAGCCCCATGAAGCAAGTACTAAATACAGTTTAATGACAGGGCTAATGAGACCAGAAAAGGTGTGCTTTGCCTGAAGTCACATGGACAGCATGGCAAGAGCACTCGGGTCTTTGAGTCCCAGTTTTCTACCTTACATCACAGACAACACACTTTTCAAGGCTTGCTGTACTTCCCCTTCTGGGATACAGTGAAAACATGCTGGCGTCACACCTTGAGGTAGCCTTGGTTTTTCCCCCTTCGAACAGAGACTACTCACAGCTGCTGTCCCATGGGATTAAGGTGTTGAAAACATCAGAGGGATGTGAGGGGGGAATAGAAAAAAAAAAGCAAGTCACTGCTCTGTCTGCCTTTGGCATGTTCTGCCTCCACTGCTGCCAGTGGAGTTGGTGTACTATAGGGAGCAGCCTTAAACATTTTGTGTGTGTGCTTCCACATAATATTCAGGCAGGACTGCGGTAAAAATGCCGTGATCAAAGACAGAACTTGGCTGACAAGAAAATTGGACAGATGAGCCAATAAGTCACTCCTGTGTTGAATATATGTGATTTCATTATCCTTCTGTACGTGGCCTGCATTTCTTACTGCTTCTTATTATCAGTATCCCATAACTACTACTGCAGACATCCTCTTTAACCTCTTCTGAAGAGAGGAATAATCCATCAGCCAGGTCCTCTCCAGTTGTATGAGTCAGGTTTTTACCAAAGGGATTAAAGGGCAGTTGAAGAGAGTTGTTCCCAAAGGGCTGAGCAAAAAGCAATGTGCACAAAACCCATGAAGTGGAAGGGAACAAATCTATAGATTTAAAGGTTTTGAATTCTTTCTTTTCCCTTAGCTTCCCTTGTCCACACCAATCAATAGCCAGATGTGCAAATCGTGGAATTGTATTGACAGTGGCTGGCATAAGCAGGACTCAGAGCTTCTTCAACTGTGCAAACAAACCTGAAGTCAGTGAGCCCCCAAAACCAGATCAGTGTGTGCTAGCTATTCCAGCCCTTGTCGGTGAGAGATGCTGGGAAAAAAATTGAATCGCGGTGCAGCAGCCTCCTCCTGTCTCTCCTGTGACCCTGTGGTGTACCCGGGCACTGGTGCCTGTGGCCTCTTCATGCTGTTACCTTCTGTGACAAGGCCCCAGCAACTGGTCCTTGGGTAAGTTTCTTCTGTAGCACCCTTCCCTGCAGAGGATCCAGACTCACTGCAAATGCTGTGCACAGTGCTCATTTCATTCCCCACTGAAAGGCAGCCAGGCCTGAGGTGGAACATGGCAAGCACTTCGCTGTGCCTGGCAACTCCACACAGCTGCTGAAAACAAGCAGGGAAGAAAGCGGTGTACAAACGCAGGGGAATTTGCACATAGGCAGGATGTAATTAGCAGTGGTGGAATTTGGCCAGGACGCTGGGGTTAAAACACTGGCTTGCAGGTAACACACTGGGATCTTTCATAATTCAAATGCTCAGGATCTCCTGTTTCCATCTTACCTGGAAGATGTCAGAAGACTGTTCCCTATTTAATGTTCCTGGGCAGCTCTCGAACATCTGACACAAAGGAAAAAGTGTCTAATGGTGCTGCACCTGCAGTGCTTCTCTGCCAGCAACTGCCCACTGTGAACAGCAGCTGAAAGGTTCACATCCTGACAGGGCTATGGCTGCATCATGGTAAAACACACCACAGCTGCCTCCATGCCTTGCGGTTCACTTCGTCCTTAACTCTACTCAGTTTTCAGGCCCCAAATCCCCACCAAACAGGAAAAAAAAGATGATAAAATTAGAGCAGCCCCTCACACGTAAAACACAAGAGAGAGAATATTACCATAAGGTGCTGCTTCAACCTCATTCTCTGCCACTTGAAATAGTACCAAATCAGTATCGGACAACAGAATGAGATGAAGCACATCTCCCCAGTGCAGATGAGTGAGCTTTTCCAACTGGCCTTGCCGGTAATACACAGAGCATTAAGAGCTCGTGCCTTCTCCTTCCTTCCAGCAGAGAAATCACGTTCAAAGCAGCAAAACATTTTTTTCCCCTTCATGATCTCACTTTCTGTATAAGCAATCTTTGTGTTTACTATGAGGATGTTGAACGTCCACAAAAGGTCAAGGAAGTCATTCTTGAACCTCGTGTGTGGAAAGTCCACAGAACATTTTCTAGCACGATGTGGCCCACAGTTTGAAATATAAATAGTTGAAAACCTCAGCCATCAGACCTGCAGACCGTGGACAGTTGGAAGAGCTGACTTCCTCCCGGTAGTGCAGTGTGTGCAAGCAAAACAAGAGGTGTTCCTACCATCTGAGATAGCATAATCATAAGTGGTAAGTCATTAAAAAGGTAAAAAGGGACCCCTTGTGTGCCTATGAGGGCTCCACATATCAGCTTTTGGTTTTGGGAGGGTTTTTTCTATGCCCAAGCTGCAATGCAAGTCCTCCTCTTTTTCAAGTGTTGCCTAATACAACCAATAACCAAACTTGCTGAGAGCACCTCAATCAGTAGGATAACAAACCTACAGACTGACTCAAACGGCAAAGTGAGCTGGAGAGAGTAAAGTACGGGCAGCTGCAGGCAACAGGAAATCCAGCACTAATAAAGAAAATGTTCTTATAGCCAGAAAGAAAGAGGAAATAAACAGCAGCAGCACAGACTGAGAGGACAGAAGAGAGGAACACAGCATAACTGTGGTGCGGGAATCACTGCATTACAGTGAGCTTATTTTTACAGAATGTTGTCCTGGTTTGTTATGTGTTCAGACTGAAAAAAAAAAAAAGTGGGGGAGTGGAAGGACTGCTCAAAGAGATGGTCTCTATCAGAAGAAGTTGTCAACAACCACTGTAATTAAGGAAGCAGCCAGAGCACACACAACCTGAGCCACCGCCAGAGTGAAATGAAAGTGTTTTTTGTTTGCAGCCATAGCCCCGAAGGATAATAAAAGATGGTTCCACCGTGCCAAGCGAGGAGCTGCAGGGACACCGTTTCTAGACAGCGAATGCCCTGCTTCCGTCTTTCCAAAATTACATGCCATGGGGAGGCAGCAAGTTACTCTTCCTACACGCACTTCCGAAGCATGTGCCCGCACACCCTGTCTGACTGCAGCAGCTGCCTTGGGAGGCCAACCACCGGGCAGGTGAGCCCCCAACCATGGTAACTACGGAGGTGGCGCCACCTGAGCTCTGCCCCCCAGTCGATGGGCTGTCCTGGCACTGCTTGGTCCAGATTGCCAAATCAGCAACCCTTAATTTTCTCACTCACGCTCAGCCGTGGGTGTGCCATGGCCCCACAGCACTGCCGCCAGCAGTGGGAGCTGCCGTGTTCAGAAGAGCTGCACCCGGCTCTCCCGAGGGCAACTGCGTTCAGGAGGCTCGCTGGTGCCTTAGCAAGAAGCTTCTTGCACGGCGTGCCGAAACAGTACTCTTCGTGCTGCTACTAGCATCTTTTGCCTGGAACGGTGGCATGGCTGGCACCCGTGGGGCAGTGGGTGCTGGGGAGCAGTGGGTGGGCTGGCAGAGCTGAGGGGGTTGGCATAGACCTTCTCAGCCATGGGACAGTATCATGAAGCCTACACCAGTGTCTGTAGAAACTCCTGTGCAGATTTAGCGAAGGGAAAGAAGTCATTCACAAATTGCAGGCATATTTCTGAATTCATTCATTGAGTGGCATTTGCCTTTCATCCTCCCCCCAAGCCCTGTGCACATTGCTGGCATTTTCTCCCAATCCCATATAAAAATTCCCAGGTCTCCGCAAGCCACTGCCTGCCAGTGGAGCCCACAGTCACTGGACTGCCAGCCCGGTCACATGAAAAGTTACATGCAAAGGTTTAACACTTTCTCCTGACCCCAGCCCCATTCCCGTGAATCCCCTGCAGTGTTTTCCTAATCAGGTGCCAGGGCAGCTTTGCACCGGGCAGGGTGCTAAGAAGTTGGCTATTTAGCTCCAGCCTTTCCAGAGTCTTTGAGCTCTCTCCTGAGCTGTAAATTCAAGCTGTGGAGCCAGGTGAATGTCTGACAAGGCTGCCATTTAGACCCGAGGAAAAAACTGCTGCTTTCCAACCAAATACATATTGCTGTTGCCCCACTTTCTCTAGCCCAGCCCCTGTACTAATGGTTAATTGCTTCAGCAGGGTATGGAAATCACTTCTTAAAGCCTGTGCACAGTTATGATCCAGTATAAATTTAACCTTCACTGGACATTGTCAGTATGTTTGTTACTAGGGAATCAAAAAGAAAATACAATCCTTTCCCTAAAGCCTTCCACTGCCAAATTCCAGATGATAGTGCAGGTGTTTAATGCATCACACAACCTGTGAAGGTGACAAAATATTTTCTTTCACATCCCTCCTACTTGTGAGACGTCAGAGAAAACATGTGCTTTTGGAGAATCTCCAATGGAAATGATTTTTTATTAAATATAGATGAAAAGCAGAAATGTTTAAAAGCTGTTTCTGATATATAGGCAGTGAGAGTAGTTTCCTTGCTATTGCTGTAACATGAAGGAGTGCAGGTATCTCCTGCAGAAAGAGTTCTTGTTCTCCACCTGATGCTTCCACGTAGGATTTCACGCATGTGACAGCGTATGATTCATGAATTGCAGCTCGGCTTTGGAAAGCATGGGAATTGTGTCTGTCTGCCAGGGCCCAGCGCTCATCTGGGTTTCACATGGCACACAGAAAGACGTGCCAGTTGCACCTTTGAGCCAAACAGTTGGATAATCAAACTGAGCATTTGGTTTCAGTTTGGGTTCTTTTTTTTTGGAGGGAGGGGGCAGGGCTGCTTATGAACTCCAACCTATACATGCATTTTTGTGGCTTTAAGTTAAAAGACTATGGCAAAGTTTTAAGTTACAGTCTATTTATATTGTTCAGTTTTAAGCTCCATCATTACCAACAGAGCTTCCAAAAACAACCAACAAACAAAACATTGAAAGTATTTTTCAACATCTCTGCTTTTCTCATGCATTCAAAAGTGTACGCCTGTTCTACTTGACTGGCTGGCTGTTTGATTGTTGCTTTATATTTTATTACATTGTTTAATTCTTAATTGTAAGCCTCCAGAATAATAAAATCTGAATTCTAGTTTCAGTCTCTATACTCAAATGTAACTGCTGGAAAGTGTCTTGTCTAACTCTTTAGTATATACGGTGTTTAACATACTTTGCTTAAACTAGATATTTCAGACTCAATCCAAACAGGAGACTTGAGACATCTCGCTTCTCCCAGGTGAGAGCGTACCTTGACAGGACAGGAATGACTTTTCTCACTGAAAAGCATTAACAAAATACGTGCATAAATACTGGGGTTTAATCAGCTGGTACTGCCTGTTTATTTAAAGAAAAAACTTATTCAGCCCTTCAGGAGGGATTCAAACTACCAGTGAGACTGGAGATAGGTCTGAGCACCCAGATGGTAACATGTTTGTAGAAGAAAATATGAGTCGGTGATGTCTGTGCCTGTGATCTGCTGGCATTGCCCACCCTGCCACGTGACAGCCAGACCAGCAAGGAAGACTTTCAGTTTCTGGAAAGTTCAGTGAAATGGGGAGCCTGGTGGTCACTGAATTGTCTTTCCTTCTATGAAATATTGTCTTCAAGATACTGCTTGACATTCATTCAGTCAAATATTTTGACAGTTTGAACAAGAAAGCAGAAAATAGTTTTGATTTTTGTCCCCAATGGGCCATCTGTGAAGAAGAGTGAGTAGTGTGGCATGTGCCATGTCTCTGAAATACCCTTCCTTGTCAGAAACATACATGGCACGTTTCCCCAGCTGTGAAGAGTGCTATAATTTCCAGTCCACCAAGTCATCCTTGTCTCTCTGAGCACCCCTCACCATTCCCAGCCCCACATTGGGGCTGGGGTGAAAGGAAACATCACTGAATTACTGTTACCTTGTCTTGGGGGGAGGTGCATGGGCACATAGCGCATTATTTTGTGCACGTTTCTGGGAAGTATTGTAGTTGCTGTCAGCTCACAGTGGCACAAAAGGCAAGTAGCAAGGCAAGGCAAGTGCGTACGCAGGGATGTGAGAGCCAAACCTGCACGTCTCTGCTGTGCTCTGCAGAGCCATGCCTGTTTGTGCCAACATGCTGCCGCAACGTGCCTTCAGAGGAGCCTGGGGCAGCGCACCCTGGGGCTTGGGGAGATGCCAGAGCAGCTTTTGTCTGCGCTTTCACTGCGGGTTTAAGAAGGGCGATTAGCATTTGGGTCAGAGAACATGGCCTAGCCCTGGCTGGGGTGGGAGAGGCTACACTTGAACGTGGCCACTTTTCTGCACCACCCTGGGTACAAAGCCTACTTGTGTGGGGCATGTCCCATTGTGCATCATGCTTTGGTTGTCAGCAGCAGTCATGGGTTCCTGGGAGGTGACACAATAACCTCTTTATGCTTAAGAGAATAGCAGGGGAATTGAGGGAGGCCATTGGAAACGTAGGGGCAAAGAAGTGGTTTGGCTTTTGTCTGTCCCTCAAGGTAAGGTGCTCAGGCAGTTGCTGAGCTGCCCCTGATGTGCTGGGAGGAGCCCACGTGTAAAGCATCATTGAAGGTGAATGCAGGACTTTGGGTATCTGGATGGGAGAAGAGTTAGGGGAAACACCCTAGGAAGACCCCATGTTACCTCTGTAGTAACGATGTGGTAAAAACGCTTATGTAGGGTGGGGTTTTACAGCAGCTCACTCTGAAGTCTGTGCTGCCACAGCCTTGCCTTACCCCACTGCCTTCAACACCAGTGCAGCCGCACGGGGAATCAGCTCAAAGAGCTGATCTGGCTGGAAATTAAACTGCCTTTTTAAAACAAAAAAAAAAAAACAACTCTCAAAGTTTCATTCAAAGAGAACTGGACAAGTAAAAATATTAGGGATTGAAGAGGGACAAAATAGATAGATAGAACTTTGAAAAAAATACCAATACAGACTATTTAAAATAAAAGCTAATTAAATCTTACTGTATTCATTGCTGTCGCCTTTGCCAGCCCCTCAGCCATGCACTCCACAAAGCAGTAAGCCTAAACAATTCAGATATGCTAAGCAAAGCTACTCTGAATATGGCTTCTAGCCTAATAAGTCAGAGCCTTATCCAGTTCCCATGAAAAACATCAGGAAAGTTTCCTCCAACACTAATAGACATAAGATTGGATTGCAGAACCACTATGTAACTTTTGACCAAAAAGTGAAGTGAAGATTTTCTAAAACACTGATAAAAGATTCATGCAGGAGAGCATGGAAACTCTGACTGGAGCAGTTGTGTTGCTAAATATGTTTCAAGTGAGCATAATCATTTTTGGAGCCACACTCATTCTCACTAGTGATGTGTGCTCTAAGGGGAAAATACAAATCAAACATTCTTTTAAAGGAAAAAAACATTTATAGTTTCTTTATTATGGATGTGCAAAAAGACTCCCCTTCTCCTGCAGGGAAAATTGGTTTCTGCTCCATAAGCATTAAAGCACATCCTAATTTTTAGAAAGCATTTGTTAGGCAAAACAGGTTATTTTTTATGATGCTTTCTTTTTTTGCAGTTGGAGTCCTTCTGTTGATGCCAGCTGCTTTAGTTGTAGGTATCTTCTGGGAGGTGGTGTCTGTCAGTAAGTCCCACGTGGGTGTCCCCTTGGCTATCTCTCATAGCCACCCTTCTATAAATCACAGCATATTAAAAAAAGGGGCTAACATGTGAACTAATCCCCACATCAAAGAGAGCAACTCTCCCTCCTCTAAACACCCGCCCCCCTCTTTTGCTGGGAAAAGTCTAATGCCTAGAAGGTGATTTACTCAAAACTTCATCCCAGTTGTTAGGAAGCTTGCAGTGCCGCTTACTCGCCAACTGCAGAAGAAATCTGGGAATCAGGGTAACCACAATAGCTAGCCTGCGGCTTCCAGCATTTGGCAATTCACGAGAGAAAAAAAACAATTGGCTTGTTGCAGCAAACTTGTGTATACATTGATTGCATGGCAGGATAGGCATGTATAGAGACAGATGTAAACGTGACTGGTAATGTGGGTCTGCATGGGCACATATATTGCGTGTGTCTACAAGTACTTGGATAGGCACAGGAGTACCTGTCCTAACACATACATGAACACACACAGATACACACCGAAATATCTTTCTCTCTTATCTGCTAGGAGCAAGGAGGGCCAACAGGAAATATATATATGAAAAACCTAAGTACCTGTGGACATACAACTGTGCATCAGGTGTCCTAGACATGGAGAGG
>NW_010297503.1:28881-30651 GCF_000700745.2 Antrostomus carolinensis | reverse complement strand
CCTGCTGTAGGCCTGTTTTTGAGGAATATATGGATAAGGCAAATATATCTATATAAGACAGGATTAAAATATAAACTTGCTCCGGACATTGCCTTTGCAAATGCTCCCTGTGCACTGACTAAGCACATGAGACACTTCCAAATAACTGACTGTCTCTGGAATGCAACTGAAAGGAGGAAAAAAATACCTCTGTCTGGCTAGATAACTCTTTTTCCAAATCAGTGCTGAGTCTGTGCCTGTGCCAGGCACACTCCTTCAGACATACCAACAAAACGTAGGTAGCATGGACAGAAATTATACTGGTAGTGGTGTATTTGGAGTCAGTAAGCAAAAACACCCATCCTATGTGAAATGTTGTATTCAAGTGCATTTCTATGAGTATAAAAATGCTTGTAAAGTAGATGCCTCCACCAGCATCACTACTTCTGGTTGATTAATTCAGCTGTGCTTGCTCCTCTCCTCTCCTGCCACCCACACAGGGAGGCAGGGATGCCCTGGGGCCAGCATCCCCCCCCCCTCCCCCCAGGCCATGCATCAATGTCGAAAGAAGCACGTGAGGATCACTCCCAGTGCAAGAGAGTGAACTGGAGTGGGGAACAGAGCTGGATGTAAAAAAGCTTCCTTTTGGTTGTAGTCCAGCTGCATTCACAGATGCACTTGAGTGTGATTGCACAAGAGATGAGTGGTAGAAGCAAGTCACCAGGGGCAGTGAGACACCAAGACAGCTCCCTGTGGTGGCAAGTGCTGGCTTAAAGCATTAATGAAAGTACAGCCTGGGGAGAGAGTGCCAGGTGTGCAGGAGACCTTCTTGCTCTATACAACTACCTGAAAGGAGGGGGTAGAGGGGTGGGTGTTGGTCTGTTCAACCAAGTAACAAGTGATAGGACAAGAGTAAATGGCTTCAAGTCGTGCCAAGAGAAGTTTAGATTGGATATCAGGAAGAATTTATCTCCTGAAAGGGTTCTCAGGCATTGGAAGGGGTTGCCCATGTCCCCATCCCTGGAGGTATTTGAGAGGTGTAGACATAGTGCTTAGGGATGCGGTTTAATTGAGTAAATGTTAGGTCAATGACTAGACTCAATGATCTTCAAGGTCTTTTCCAATCTAGATTCTGTGATTCTGTGTGATCTCCCACTCTGCCAACACGGAGGGCACAGCAAGCATCAGCAGGGCCAGGGGGGGAAGGCAGAGACCAAAGCTTTTGTCATTCCAGTTACAAACTCCCTCCACATACATGTGCAGCTCTGTGTGTGTGTCTGTGCCTGTCCCCTGCCCTGTGTCAAGTGGAGAGGATGTGAAAGAAATCCCAGCATGGTTGCACCTTCACCTCCAGTACATGGAAAAACAAACACAGCCATTCTCTTGTTTGTTGATTTAGTGTAGGGTGCTCCTTCCATTACAAAACCATTTCCCTGCAGGCAACAGGCTAAAACCTATTTGCTTATTATTCTGCAAAAGAAAATGAGGGGTTTCAGGATGAGCGCAATCTTCAAGCATCTCCTCTGTTGATAGATTGAAAGGAGAGAGCCCTCCCAGCTACCTCTCAGCAAATGTGCCATGCTTCCTTGTTGTGCATAGCTTTCCATGTTTTCTAGCTCAGAAACACATGCTACATGTATCTTTCTCCTCTTGTTATGCAAATCTTAGTACGGAAGAGCTTTGTGCTTAGAAAGTTAAGCATGTGCTTCATCACAGGTATTTGTATAGAGGTGGTTCTGACCTCTGAAAGCTGCATCCAGAACCATAATTCACAGACACACACCACACCCC
>NW_010297503.1:0-28753 GCF_000700745.2 Antrostomus carolinensis | reverse complement strand
CATTTAGGACACTGTAAACACCAAGCTGACAGTTTGAACTGGCACAGCAAAGTTGGACTCTGGATGTGAGATACATCCTCGTTCGAAGCAAACACATAGGAAACATTTCACAAGCCTCCCCTAGCCTGTTTTTACTTATGAGGTGCACCCAGTGGAAGTTCCTGGTGCTGAGTGGGACAAGTCTGGATGAGAACTGCAAGGAGAGCAGCAAAGTTTATCCAGAGCTGGCACCAGTTTTGGTGCTTGGCTGAATTATCTGTTTCTACTGAGTCCAGAGCTCTTTCTTTGTGCCAACACCACCACCCTTCCCAAAATAATCAAACTACTCTCAAAACCTTTTTTTTGTCAGTTAAAATTACCGCCCCACCAGCCTGTCTTTTAGATGGCAGCTCTTCTGGCTGGCCTTTTAGGTGGCTGGCACTTTACCCTCCTCCCCAGTCCAAACCAACTGCATTAAAAAGGAATGAATTTACATTGCAGGGGGGAGGGTACCCCAGACAATGTCAAAGGAAAAGCAGATCAAAAAGAGCTGCTGGTATTGGATAAGTGGGCTGTCCTTTCAGCTGCTTTGGGCAATGTCTTTTCAGCACAAGAAAAGCTCAAAAGAATTCAGTTAATCTGCTGTTAAACAGAGTCTGTGATGGGAGACAGGTCTGTCATGGTCTGGGCAGGGAACTGAGCCTGCCTGTAGTGGCTGTGAGCTCCTTTGCCCTTTCCCAGCACTTCATATACGTAGCAGCAGCAACAAGTTCATGGTCTCTCACCTTGCTGGCCCGGCACAGACAGTGTCTCAGCTCTTAACACCAGAACCCCTTCCCTCTGGCCGCTCTTGGGAGAGGCAGCAGCACACGGCACGGGCGCTGCCAAAGCACAGCACACCTGGAGGCTGCCACGGCCAGAAATCTCTCTCCACAACTCTCCTGTGCGAGGTGCTTCAGACAAGTATGGAAGTGCTTCTCAGGGCACTGGCAATGGCCAACCTGCTGCTGGTGATGATTTCAAAGAGTTAGGAGGTCATCTTGAGTCCTGAAGCAAGAGCTTCAGCATGACTTCCAGTTGTAAGTCTGAATATAGACATGTAAGAGCACCCTGACCCACGCTAAGGTGTGAGGTCCCTGTAGCTTCCCACAGACATGTTTTCCACAGCCCCACTGCTCAGTGCAACCACGCAACTCTGAATAATAGCAAATAGAAACGGTGAGTAGCCCATAGGTCTGCTAGCTGAGATACCACAACATCAGAAATAGCTGAAGCAGGTTGAGAGGTTATAAGTCTATAGATTGTAGGAAATGTAGGAGTGGTTTAATTAAGCAAAATGTAATTACACAAGTTTGAACAAAATCAAAGGGTAAGGAATAACACTGCATTGGGCAGCCTGCAAGGCTGTGAATTGTGAGGACCTCAGATGGACGCAACATGACAACTCCCATCAGAGCCATTCCTCCCTTCTCTGAAGCAGCTGTAGACATTAGTACTGGCAGGGAGGGATTACAGCCTCCAGAGCACCATAGAGGGTTTTGAAGCCTCCCACATAATCTTTTTTTCTACATTATGTTCTGCTATGTCCTGCTTAGGATTGTGTGGCATATGCTTTGATTGCAACAGCTTACTGTTTCTTTCTTTAGCCATAGAGGGTGTCCATGTATATATATGTCTATATGTGTGTATCTGTATGTATGTGTATATTTCTGACTTTCAAAAAAGTCATCTTCACCCAATGAAAATTTCCAATTCTGTAAATTCTCATTTCTTTGCCTTCCTTCTTCGCTGCTTTTCAGCTTAGTACATTGGCAGTGTGCTCTAAGTAACGGGTTAAGTCCCGTCTCCGTGACTCATTTCTAAGGTCTCCCAGGCAGGATTTAGGATGGTGGTGTCAGCGACTGCCGCAAGAGCTGTTTAAATGTCTCTGCACGTACCAGGGAGTGAAGTGCTGATTCCAGGCAGTGGCACTAGGAATGTCAGGGTTTGTTTAACATTCGCTGGGGATCTTCCTAAAAAGTCAATGTGCCTTCCTATGGTTTTGTGGACTGGCTGAGCATTACCGTGCAGTTGGTTCAGCTTTTATTTTAGTGCATGAGGAGCTTTGTCCTGTGAAAGGGAACCTTCTGGTTTTGGTTTAATGGCAGACTGTGTCACTGTAATTTGATTTTAAATTATCTACTGTTGATCCTCTCACAAGTGAATCCAACACACATGCATTTTCTCCATAACAAATTTGACTGTCTGGAGGAAACAAAGGTTGATAATTAAGCTCACCGCAGTTTATCAGGACGGGGCCTAGGCATGGCCTAAAACCTCAACAAGTTATTGCCTTAATTTCTGGATACTTACCAAAAACAAACCTTTGACTTGGTGCAGCTTGCCAGTTCTGGATAATGTCTCTTTGAGTGCCCGGGTAGGCCGCCGGGCTCTGCCGCGGGAAGTCAGTAAGGGAGGAACACCAAACGAGCAGACACCACTGCAGGGGTAACCAGCCATGCCAAGTCAAATGCATAATGCAGCAAGATTAGGGTTAAATCTCTGAGATATTTCTCTCCAGCCAATGCATGAGATCCCAGCACCTTTTGTACTTTGAAACACAGTTAATTAATATTTATCAGATGTAAAATGAAACACTAGCTACTTCATATAGTGTGCCTTTCAGCATCATATTACTATTCCTTTTTAAGCAGATGCTACATCCAGGCAGACGGAGGCAAGTGATGGCAAGCACCACCAACAGCAACCGCCCCTCAGCTGGGGGCCAGCTTTTACATTCCATCGGCCTGTCTGTGGGGCGAGGCGAGGCCTGTTAGCAGGGGGCCAAGGAGAGCACCTTACCCACGGTTGCTTGCACAGTCGCATGGTTTAAGAAACAAAAATAATCACGTAGTGAATTCTTCTGATGGCATCTTTGCTCCTAACTGGCATGGGAGTTTGGAAAGCACCCATGCTCATCTCTCTCCACCATGACGTGCTTTCGTGTTAAGGCTCAGCTGCCCATGAGGAGGTGTGCCAGGGCAGGCATGCCATGCCATGCTGTGCCATGCCATACCCAGGGAGTGCGGGCACCCTTGCTGCTCACTGGTAGGGTGCGCGTGGGGCACCACACACTGACCCCCAACTGCACTCGCTCTGTCACTGAGGGGCAAATCAGTTTGACCTCCACCAGGGCGTGCTGGGGCGTAAAAGTCCAAACCAACGCTGTGTTTGACAGCACCAGTACCTTGAGACCACCACGGTGGGGGCTTCCCAGCAGTTTGGCTCCTGAGGCCACAGCCTCTGGATAACTTCCACCCCAAAAGTATGTCACATTTCCTTCCAGCAAAAGCAAAATATTTACACTAAGCCAGGGTCACCCGGCGGCCACTCCTATCGCAGTCTGGAAGCAGCTGCGATTCTGTAAACCGAGGGGCAGGAGGGCGGAGGGGATTAGCGCGCACCTCCGAAATACAAAATGTGGCTGGCTGGCGGCTGCTGTTGGGAGCGGTGGCACTGGGGAGGTGGGTGCTGGATGGATGCTCTTGTGGCGGGATGAGGACATGCTGGCAGCTGCCTGGCCAGGCCGGGAGCTTGGGGATAACAGGCCAGGGTGGCAATGGCAGAGCAGAGCCAGTGCTGGGGGCGAGGGAAGGCAGATTGGCAGAGTCCAGACAGATGTGTCCAGTATCTCCACCAGCCACCCTTCCCACCAGTCCCCATGCAGCCCCAGCACGGTCAGTACCCAAGGCTATGGCCACACCAACCTCACTTCTTTATCTGCCTTCAAGGAACTGTTGGAAATACTCCTCCTGTTCTGCAGGAGTGTTTTGGGCACAGTTAAACCATCCTGGAAGTTGCTGGGCTAGACTTGCCCTATGAAAATGCACTGAATTCAGTGATTTAAACCCTTAAGCTTGAACTACAGGTCTTGCAGCCCCTGTATTCCCAGACATCCAAGAGGAAGTTTCCCATTGTAGTACCTTGCACACAAAAGATCTTCCTTGAGACAGCTCTTCCCACCTCCCCACAGCCTGAATCTCTCCCATAAGCTGCCAAATTTTCTTCTTTATCCTATACTGCACTTCTGATCAGAACCTGAAACCTCTGCTGCATACTGCAACACATGCATATGAGTGTCTGGATAAAGTGCCTGGCAACTCCTGGCCACGTACCCATCAGACACTACTGACTTCTCCTCAGCTCCTGCCATCCTGCTCCCTTCCACCCATTTGCCCAAAGTGGTGACCCATGGCTGGGTTTCAAGTGTGACTGTGGCATGTGGACACCAGAAAGGCTTCATGGGGTGGTAAGCGAAACAGTGCTCGTTTTGTATGCCTTGAACCCACTGTGGGGGCATGAGGACACTGAGCCTGCCAGCACCTATGCTGCTTCAGAAAGCCTTCATTCACCTGCTGAGACAGATGTGAATGTCAGGTGTGAGCCAGAGTGGAGATGCGGATGGTCCCATCTCCAGCCCCTCTGATCAAATGAGCCCATAAGGAGCAGCAGGTAGATTTGAATGATCCCACAATCTCTTCTGCTTTTGTTATGCTGCTGCCACGCTCTCAGCAAGGTTCATGTGAAAGTGTGTGGAGTAACCAAAATATTAACAGGACATTCTAGTTATTCTTGGCTGTCTAAAGGAGAGGTAGCTGCACTTTTTGCATCCAATCATTTTCCACTGGCACTTCTCATACTGATTATCACAGTGTCAATATCTGAGATGTCAGTACAGGGCCAAAGCTAAAGAAGGTGACATTTGGCCACTCCCTACCACTTGGGATATATGGTTTTCCCCAGCTTTGCAGAGAAGTTGCTTTATGCTGATTACTAAACTATTAGGTATGCAAGGCATAACTATAGCAGAAGGGGATTTCTGTGTGGGAGGAACAGTATGATTCAGATTGTCTCATCAAGCCTTTCGAAACAAAATGTCCAGTCAACAGAATACGCTTTTGCAATGTAGTCACTCATTTCTCCGCCTTTATTTTGTACACTGAGCCATAACCCTGGTGCACCGGGGCCTGGGAATCAGCCTTAGCAAGCTACTGGAGGATCAGTCAAGAAAAGGGGAGTTTATGGCAGCACTGAGATGACCTAATACTCTAACAGCATTTTCCTCTTTGGAATAGAAATCCAGAGCATGGTAAGGGAAGGAGGGAGCAAAAGCTCTTCTCGAGCATCTGATTCCCACCTCTTGTAAGAGCCTCTTGAGACAGCTGGCATGGGAAGAGGTAACAGGAACGCTATCCCAGCTTTGGAGGCTTGCCTACTTCACAACCCAGCCCGTAGCTGGAGCACAGACACGTGGCTGAATATTGCTCACAGAAGCACCTACTCATTGCACTGGTTGTTTAAAGGGGTTCATTAATGAAGCTGAGGTAAGAAGTTGGCTGTCGCTGAATGATTATTTTAGAGCAGCCTTCAGGAACGTACCATCCTGTGTTTTCTGGTGTTGCAAAGGAGGATGGTAAGGGTAAGAGGAAAAGCACTGATTTTGAGATACTCTAAATTGATGATCCGCCTAAGAGTGTCAATTGCCATCTTACACATAAAAATACTTCTTGGAACACTGCACTTATGCATTAAAGATAAAATTATATCAGAACCCTTTATCTCCCCCCAAAAAAACAAACTTAAGGAAAAAAAAAATTCCTGATGTTTTAAGGTATGGAAGGTCACAGTGTAGGTACCAGCCTGCCTTTCCCAATGACACCCCTGAGAAAAATCCAAGCCATCTATTAACAGACAGTTCCACCTTATCAGGGATCACAAAAAGCAGAATGCCTTCATCTCACTCACATGGGGGCTGGGCCAGCTCCAGCATCACTATGGGTATACAGCAATTTGTTTTTAGCACATTCCTGACAAGACAAATGGCACGCAGGAGGCAAACGCTCTTCAGCCTTCTTCTTAAAGGCTGGCTCAGAATGCCAGAAGCTTGTGCACTACAGCGTGGTGTGCCAGCCTTGTATCTCAGTATCATTAAACACAGAACTAGTATGAGTCTTTGCATACTTTCCTAGGCTTCTCACATTCTTTTCACGTGTGTTACTAACATAAAAATTACATATTGTCGATATGTTTTTGTGACACCAGCTAAAAGGCAGTGTGCGTGCGTCATATTTTTAGTACTCTAGCCGCCCTCAAGAAAGGAGGGGGGCAGAGGGCAGGCTGCAGCTTGCTTTCTTAATAACATGCAAAACCTTTAAAGCTCAGGTTACAGTAAGTATTTGGCTCTAAGCTCCAGCTGTGAAGCAAATAGCCCAAAGACCTTCCCTAGAACTGTACTGGCAAACTCCGATAGTGGCTGAAGTGCAATGATGAAGGATATCCGTGCCAGAAGAACCTGTTCACCATAAGATAGCAAAAATAATGCTTTTTTAATATCTCCTATCTCAAAAGCAGTGTCACCATCAGGCATCACCTCATCTCCTTCTGGAAGCGCCTTGGGGCTGAGACTACCCCATTCCCTCTGTTACAGCACATGGGTCCTGCCTGGTCGCAGCTTTTGTGCTGCCCTCTCCTACACACTGGCTCTGTGTGACAGGCTGGCTCTAGGATGAGCTGGGCCTTTGGCAAGTTTTCTGCCAACCCTTGCAGCCCCAGAGAGAGCTTTCTGGAAGACTGGGGTCTGACCCAGTATGGTATGAGAAAGCTCTTGTCATGTCTTAGCCAAGGGACTGAACTCTTGCAAAAGGCCATGAAAAGATCTAACTCCTAAGGAAACATAAGAACATATGACACATGGTAAACACAAGAAAACAAGCTTGAAGGTGTCAAGGGTTTTTCTACTCAATTTCATAAGGAAGTACAATTAGGCCTTATATAGCCTGCCCTTGGCCGCGTTGCAAGTGGCTTAATGGGGCAATATCCAGTAAACAGAGCAATTGAATTATGCCAGCATGAAGGGGCCATAGTCTTCAGAGCCCCTAAACTCTCCTCCAAATGGCAGCACTTCCTTTTTCCAGATCTATATACTACAACATGATGGTTCAAGGCCTTCCTAGAAATGAAAAGGCCGGTTCTTCCTCAGCTTCCACTTTCAGTGAAAACATAAATGATGAGAAACCACATGCACATGCATGTGGGTTGGTGTGAGCCCCAGTGTGGGCACAGGTGGTGTGTCTGAATGAATGGACACACAGAGGTCTCTGTGGAGGTAAGAACATTTACCACGCGTGGTGCTGGGAAGTGCATGCATGATTCCAGCTAAAGCCCACAAGGCTGGCTGTAAAGTGTTGTAATGTAAAGATCCCTTCTAGTATATCAGAGTCTTGACATTTTGTGCTATTAGGATGGTGTCAGCTGGAGTTCAAAGATGAGACAGACTGCAGATAAGAAACAATTTCTAAATCAATTGTGCAGTGGATTTCTGCAAATATGATTTAAGATGCCTGCAGTAGACAAGGCCATCAGATCTGAGTCCTTTTTTATCTGATTTTTCTAATTATTGCCTATTTTACAGATGATTTTACAAATCATCTGCTTACCCTGGTTGGGTATGAGCCGCATGTCTCTGTTTTGCCTAAGGCAAAAATGTTTTCATTGCGATTTCAGGTAGGCACATTCAACCCTGGAAGTATCTGGCGCCTTACACCAAACTACACGCTGGCTGCAGGGTTCAACATGTTTTCTATAAAATCAGCTTCAGCAGAGTTCTGTTGTCCCAGTGCTGCCTGTTGGGAGCATGCTTGCAGAAATCACACAAAGGATCGTGTGGGTTATTTCCCTCATGTTGAGAAAAATGAAGGCCAAGTTAGATGAGCTGCATATGAAAAGGAAACTAAGGGCATATAGGGCAAAAGAATAACAGATTCTTAAACTGACTTCACTTTTAATATTCTGCAGTTGTTTAAGGAGAATTCAACAGGAGCTTTGCCACTGATATGAGTGAAATACTATTTTAGAATATCTGTTTGAGAAAGAATGTCTTTTTTAAGACATTATCTGAAGAAATTAATTAATTTAATATCAGCAGAATTCCATAATATTTGGCTTCATGTGTAGTCCTTTCTCCTATACTATTCCCACTCAGGGACAATATATTTTTGCTGAGCAAGTAGTCATTCTTTCCACTTTTTCATTCTCTGCTGGCCTCTTTAAGATCTCCCATTCTATATGTGCATCAGATTACTATAATGGTAATTTCTAGCTCAAGTCAAATCAACAAACTTCCTCTCTTTTCTTTCTTTCTGGCCTTTAAGGCACTCTAGAAAGCTCAGGTGCCCTGGTGGGTGCCCCCTTGCTCTGCGTCCTAGAAGGCCTTTCTTCATTTATTTGCTGTTAGCTCTCTCCAAGGATTTTTGCCTGCACTCCTCTGGGTATAAGTCAATACTTCTTGGTTCTTCTTAATCATTTCATCCCCTCTGCTCCTGTGATTTACACAAAGTTGGAAGGCTGCAGGTGGAGATGAGATACTCCCCGCCTTTCCCTTTGGCAGGTTTTGCTGCCTTTGAGGACACCACTGGTCTTTGATGTGGGGATGGGCACTTAGAGTAAGGCTGAGAGGGATTTTCTCCCAACTTGACCTGGATGAGGAAATACAATTCCCTCAGAGAGGTTTCTTTTTACTAGACTGTAGGCCTAGTTTTCGTCCAGGTTTCTTGCAGCTGGGTGGCTCACACACACTTATAAATTGTTGCTTTCATATAAACACCTATTTTTTTCTGAAGGTCAGGTAACATTTACTGTTTAACACCCCTCCTGAACTCCTAGTAGGGGAAAAAAACCCCAGCAACCCACAAATCCATGCCAGTTTTGGCACCTTTCCCCTTATGATTGACACCTTCCCTCCAATGCTGGGTTAAGACCGCTGCAAGTGGGAATTCCTTCTCCTGAATTAATTAACTCGGTATTGTTATTGCCTTTGATCTACTGCCATAGGAACAGGAACAAGCACTGGAAAACCTCCATTTGTGTGCATTTCTTACGCAAATAGCTCTGGACAGAATATTAAAGGGATCATTTAGAAGATGGTGGGCAGACATAGTTCCCTCCCCAAAGCTGTCCTTGAGACTGACGCTCATTGTGGAAACTGGATGGGAATGGTGACAGACCTCTAGTGGTTCTGTTTATATAGCTCCTCTAGCTTCCTAATTGCTCACCAGCAGTCTTTTTGAAAGCCATATAGAGATTTCCCATAAGGATTACAACACGGTGTCATTTCATCTTCTCTACATTTCCCATCCCATTGTCTGTTAGTTTTATTTTCCTCACCGTAACATCTGTCCCACATTGCTGAGAGATTTCACAATTGGAAACCTGCTATAAATTATGACATGGAGTTAAAGGACTTCAGTGTTTGCTCTCTGCTATTTTTTCCAAGGGACATTGGGTTAGCCACTTCTTTAAAATAATCCTGCTTTTTTATTTATTTATATATTGATGTTTGTAAAAGCTTTCTTTAGAAACTAAAAAAAAAAAAAAGAGGAGTATTTCTGTCCTTGCTGCTTGTAGCCTTTTCCACTTATCTTCCATTGAATTCCTAGAGAAACACAAACTTCTGGAAGTGCTTACAGAAAATAACCTTTAGCAAGCTCTGTCCCTAATAGCCTGTGGGGACTCCAGATAAAAAACAATTGCTCACATTGCTATTCCCCAGTGTCTGACAGAGACTGCGGCAGCTTTCACGCTGCGAGGTGCCAGCTTGCGTCACCAGTGCCAGGGCTGTGGGCTGAGCTGGCCTCTGGTTCCCACCAAAATGGAAGCAAGCAGTCTTGAATTACACAGAGCAGGACAGCCAGCTCTGCTTGGCTCTAGAGGAGGCTGTAATTAGCGTGCGATCCTTGGAACAATCAGAGTGACAGAGTTTCAGCGTAACAGACTGGTTTATACTGATCAATGCTTTCAAGGTTGGCATCATGTATCATCACCACATAAAAACCAGAGCCATTTAAATGTGAGATAAAATGATGCAGGATTATATTCTCATAATCCAAGGATGTCTCTTAGTCTTTGGTGACTTTACGTGCCACTGCAACCTTTCTCCTCTGAACCAGAAAGCAGCACGTACAGCTCCTCCAGAAGCACTCTTGGCTCTCATTCACAAATGAGAGCATTGCAAACCACAAACATGGAGCACTTGCAATGCTCCACGTCAGCTTTGCTTCCTCCAGCAGCCAGGAGAGAATCAGAGATTTATGCAGCTGGAAGGGATCTCAGAAGATCACTTTGTCCATACTCATTTCCCAAGGCAGGATAGTTATACTTGACTCTTGGCAAATGCTTGTCTAACTTCTTCCTAAACTCAGGATGGCAATTCCACACCCTCCTCAGAAACTTCCGCGTGTCATTATCCTTACTGTTTACTGTCTTCTAGCGTCCAGCCTCAGTCTCATTTTCCTTACTTGTCCTATCCATCATGAATATGGAGAACCATTTATTTCCCTTTTTTTCCCAGCCACCTTTCACATATTTGACAGCAGCAACCCTATCTACCTCAGTCTTCTCTAGACTAAAGAAAGTCAGTTTGTTCATTCGTCCCTCCTAGCTCTGGTTTTGAAGACCTCTAATATTCCCCAGCTGTCCTCTGGACCTTGTCTGGAGAACAGCACCCGTGGAGAACAGCCATGCTCCAACTGCAGCCTCACACAGAACTGAGCAGAAGAACTATGTGTAGGGTACAGGCCTACGCACACATCGTAGTCGGACATTTGCCCTTTTTGCATTAGCAATTAATTGATATTTGGATTGTGACCTGGAACATCTCTCAATTCTTTTTATACAGAGCTGCTACTTAAGCAAAAATTCACTACCCTATAGAAACAGAATTAATTATTCCTGGTGATGCCCATATATAGAAAGTTAGAACGGCCCTTACTGAAAGGAATCCTATTTTTAGGATCATTTGTCTAAATACTTCTTAATTGTTGCTTTATATTCCAGTATATCCGTAGTCCCCTTCCAGCTTTGTGGTAGCCAAGAACATTATAAGCTTAATTCCATTGTCCAAGCTGTTCGTAATCCCCTTAAATCAGACTGACCCAGTATAGATCCCCAAGCAACTCTTCTTGATCCACCTTTCCCTTTTTAAAGTATAACTAAGAGCTATTCTCTCTGTGTGGTTTTCCAATCAATATTGCATCATCCCAGAGCAGCTCCATCTATCCCAGCTTCCCTTTATTTGCTCAGGAGGATCATGTTACACTGTGACGAAAGCCTCACCACCAGCAGAATATAGGACAACTATTGCTACTCCCTTATCAACGAGTCTTTTCTACTTTGTCATGAAAGGAAATTTGACCCGTTTTACACAATTTGTTTTTGACAAATCTGTGCTGGCCGTTATTTGTCTCTTTGTTTTATTTTAGGTGCTTACAACAGTTTGATTGTTTGTTCCAGTATTTTTCCGGGAATTGAAGTTAAACTGAACAATCTGTAATCTCTGGCTCCTCCTTTTTTCCCTTTTAAAGACAGGAACTACGTCTCCACTTTTCCAGGCTTCCAAGTACGATCTCTGAGCTCTGTAACATCCCAGAAGCGAGGCAAGGTTACACCAAGAGCTTTTGCGGTTAAATAACTGGCTGGAGCACTTGCCCTAGGATGAAATTCATCTGGCCCAACTGATTTGAACACCATCTGAAGAATCTTCTGGTCTAATCTTTTGTGCTAGTTTTGTGACCTCATCCTCTTCTGTCATTGACATTGATTGCAATATTTGTCTGAAGCGATAACAAATGCAAAAAAGGTACAAAACACTCTGGGACTCTAGCTGTGAACTATCCATAGCCTTTCTTCCCCCCTGGAGAGCACATTTTCAGTTGCCTGGGTCTTCCTCTTGCTGCTGAAGTAGTGATGGAAAAACTACTTGTTACTTTAAAGTCTCTTGCTAATTTGATCTCATTTTGCTGCTTGACCTTTATGATTTTGTCCCCACATATCTAGCCCAGCTTCTGCACACTTTGTCCCCTGAGGCCGAGACCAAAGAAGAGCTGATGATTTCTCCAAGTTGATCTACTGTTACATCTCCTATGAACTTTCTGGTTTTTGGATAGCCCATGCTCTTTGCTGTTCTCTCCAAGGTGCTTTCTACATCACTTGCCTAAGGCCCAAAATGTTGTGCTTTTAATTACTAAGTGGCTTTAATGGAATAACCACGAGTTTATCTTGGTTTAGGAAAGATCAGAAGCCTGACCTTTGTTTCCACCTCTTGCCACCTGTTAGGCTCCACCAAGGAACGTTCAGTCCCTGCTGGTCAGTTTTTGTTTAACCTCCCATCCTTTCTGTAAGTGGTGGATGCAAATCACAAAATCTTCTAAGTCAGATCTGAATTTTACAAAGCCCCAAATGCTAGAAATGCTAGAAATGTTTACAGCCAAAAGTATTCTTCAACTTCATCTCAGCTACTTGTTAGAAAAACATCTCTTCTCATTTGGGTAATTTATTTTTTTTTTGCTGGCTTCCCTCTCTGCTGGCCTGAGCTTGAAGGCAGGACAGACTAGGCTGATGGAACAGGAAACATGTTTTTGCTTTCACGCATATGGAAAACTCAGAATTCACTAGTAACATAATCATGCTAAACTCCTGCCTGCACAGAAACTCTAGCTTACCTTCCGTCGTCACTTATTCTTCTCATCAGTAAAAATACTTTAAAACTCACTGCTTGAGGAAGCTGTAGTTGTGACAGCAATGCTGTAAATACAGCAGTGTTATGCCACTATAATGGTGCTCTTTCAAAAGATCAGCATAAGCAGCCAAAAGGGGAAGGACTTCAGACAGTCTTTCTGTTGCCCAAGAGGAAGTGAATTTCAGATAGTGCTTTGGTTCCCTTTCGTTATGATTCACCATAAATGAACGGCTAAGGCATCAGTTGATAGTAAGGACATGCAAGCAGGGACTTCCAGAAGTAGAGACTCAAAGGAAAACACAGAAAAAGCTGGCCCCTTGCCTAGCTGTGAGTCGCCTTCCTTCCCATGCTGCTGCTTTTGTATTCAGGGTTCCTGTGTGTTTTGCAGTGTCAGCCAGTTGTCAGAGAGGAGAGGACCGCCTTGCATGGGTTTTAGTTAAGCCTGAGACCCCAGGAACCTCCTAGATCCTGGACCACTACTGCTAACTGCTGTTAAACCAAAGCAGTGATCTACATCATAAAGGAAGTAACAGAATACCCCACTGATAAACTGTGATATATGGAAACTTACACAATATTTATAGATAGTTGGAGGCTAACACTAGAAAGAGCAAACTGTAATGGCTGCATTCATCTCCTCTAACAGAATGGTTACCCAACCACAGCATGACAATTTTCCAAGGGATTCAAATTAGCTCTCCTTCTCAGCCTGGGCAAATTGCACCAACAACAAAGTATCCCCCTGTTCAGCCACTCTTAATGTGCCTTCTGGTCTGAATTTGTTGTGCCTTCAGCCGTTGTATCTTGTTTTGTCTTGTCTTACTTCTTCCCCATGTCAATAACATAAATCATGAGTGACTCAAGTGTAAAGAGACTGATGCGCAAAGGCACTTTATGTATCATATCTAAAAAGCAAGAGAGCATGACAGAGGCATTTCCAGTTTTTATAAGGACTCATCAGAGACTGCTTGTCAAAAAACAAGGGGAAAAAACACATGCTTTGAAACAAAGGAGAGAGGTGTGTTGTCAATCTGGTAGAGAGACAGGGTGGGCATTAAACCCCCAAAACAACTGACAAGTTTTACGTGCCCACACACATCTGAATATATGAGGACCAACATTAATGAACAAGCAAGCAACATTTCTCCCTACATCTCACTATCTTAAACTATGTTTATGTGAGGAATGCATTTACTGATTCAGATTATATTGGCAAAACCAGCTGTTTGCCAGCATGGCTCATCCAGGAAAAGTCAGGGACAACTGTGACACCCCCCATACCACCATGTCTCATCATAACTGGCTACAGTCCTGCTGGCAAAAGCTACGATAGAAAGACTGGAGGGTGGAGAAATGAGAGTGGGGGATGTGCTAGATGTCAAACACCTGACCCCTCTTCAGAGGGAATCCCTCGGCAAAAAAAGGATTGTCTTATAACAAACAGCCTGCAAAAGGATGGGCTGCTACCTGAAAGAGATTAAAACAGTAAAGCTGTACTCAGGCTGAGCTACCATATGGAAAATCCGGCACTCTCCATGCAACAAGGCTCTCTGTGTGCTCCTATAGCTGGAGAGGAGGGGAAACTAGTAGAACACATTAATAAAAACCTAATTGCACACTTAAAAGCTGACCTTATCTTTGGAAACAGCTAACTTCATCCCTTGCAGTAGAAGTGAGCAGTCCATGTGCCTCACCTGCACAGCAAGAGGGGAATTTTTGGCCAGAGGGAGGTATTAAGATGGGGAGAAGGACCTCCAGGCAAGGGAGGTTGAAGTAATTATTGATAATAATGGATTGCTTTTCAATAAGAACTATGAGGTGGCTTTCCTAAAAAAAACAGCCTCCTTTAGGACCCATGAAGGAAAGGATCAAGTGAATCCAGCAAGGATCTGTGGAAATTGTCTCACTAAAGCTGGCAGAGTTTTGCAGAGAAAATGAGCCATTTGCCACTGCTGCCCCCTCCCCAGCACCCAGAGCTGCACTGGCCAGCCCGACCCAGTTGTGCCACCCCCTTCTGTCTCCACAAGAAGAGAAGCATCACATCAAAGTGAGCACTCCTCTCATGGCCCTCATGAGCAAGAGGATGTGTTGGAGCACGTGCTCGCTACTGTTTTGTCATCATTCATGCGAACTCTCAAAATACAGCTCTGATAAGCTATATGGCTGATTTTCAGATTAAAGGAAAGAATGTGTTGTCAGCTACCGCACTCTGCCATCATCCTTGTTGCCAGCGAGGGATTAAGCCCTACCCTGGTTTCTTCTGCTGAATGCAGACCTTCTAAGAAGCTTCCCTATCAACCTGCAGCCTCTTGTGTTCTCTAGCTCCCAAGATATCTGTGCTCACTGGAACATGCTGTAGTGGGATCCCTGTTCTCCTGAGCCAGCCAACGCTGGCCTCAGTCAGAGGAAAGGCACTTGCCAGAAATCCCAAGGAAAGGACCATGTGAGGTTTTGGTAGGCAGCACTTTGTCTCAATGTATGATTCTCTTCTAATCACATGCTGGCTCTGGTTTTGTGAAGGCTGGTGCAGATCAAATAAATTAAGCAACACCATTTCCAAGGCAAACATTTCACGTTTGTATTATTTGACCTCTATCGTCCCTGAGGTCCACGTGTCCTACTTAACGTTTATCTTGCTATTTCTCAGGAGGCTGGATGAGCCGAGAGGAGGAAGCGATAATGAGCTCTGGGACCTCTCTCACCTGTAGCCTATGCTTCTGTCAAGTAGATCCCTTCGCTGAGGCTCCAACTTGCTTTACAAATGTTTAAAGGGTTGATTTACAAAAACTTTCAGGAAAACAATTATACATATATTTCTATCAAACATTTTGCAAGGAATCGATCCTACCCTCCCCTCCCACACTTTGATAAAAGAGTTCTCCATCAGGGGGGTGGCAGGAGAAAGGGAGTGAAATAAGATAACTCTGCTCAGCTTGCCTCAATTTAATGAGCTCCTTTAGGCCTTATCATTCACCCTGGGCTTTCCCCCATTGTAAACTTCTCAGCCTCATCAAAAAGAGCTTCTTTTTTTTTTCTTCTTTTTTTCTTTTTTTTCTTTTTTTTTTTTTTTTTAAATCCGACTCTGTTTGATCAGCCCTTTCCCCTTTCTTTCCACCATCCCCCCATCACGCTGGAACTGGTACCAGTGGAGCATGTCGGCATGCCCTAACAACAGAGAGATTAAGGGAACTCTACCAGCTCCCAAGGATGGGCTGGCTTGGACTAACTAATTAACTGCCATGAAAGCAGTGAATGAGAACTGCCCTTTCTTTGGGGCAGAGGAGGCACTAGAGGTGGATGAAGGAGTTCAGATAAAAGAAGGTTTCCCTTCCCAAAAACATGTGTCAACAATCAGACCAATCCTTTCTTAATAAGACTTTGTGTACGTACAGGGTTTGTACGGATGGGAAAAGGCCATCAAGCCTGATGCAGAAAAACACGAGTGGGACCAAAATCAAACCCAGGCTGCCCCTGCCTCGTGTCCAGCTTTCTCACACGGCTGCGACCCAGGAACAACAGGCTACCGGCTCCTTTCACACCAAACCCCACTCAGAGCCGGTCCATTTTCAGTCAGACATAGCCTCTGCTGGTAAATCTTTTCTGAATTATGAAATACTTGTGACATGTCTCTCTGTTTTGTTAGGGGTTTTTTTTAAACCGTTACTTTTTGTTCTTGCTGCTTATGGGCGTTTTGCCCTGGGCTGGGCGTGGAAGTGAAACTGCTGAAATTCCTGCGAGCAGGGGCAGGGTGGCTGGAGTTCCCGGCCCCAGCAGGAAGCACCAGACGTGATGACGGGCAGCAACTTCTGGTAATTCTCCAGCCCTTTTCGCTAATCCGTAACAGCTTAGCCAAACTGGATGCGTTTTAAAAAATCTTTGCAGCTTGGTAGTTTATTCAAACCAAATGGGCATCTCCTCGCTTGTGCTCCAGTCAGGCAGCTGGGACAGGGCCTGCTCACGCCCCACGCTGCTACCGGGCAGACGCAGAAGGGAAAGCCAGCCCGCCGGGGACCCCCCGCTGCCTGCGGCTGCTGAGGCGGCCTGCAGCGCTGCTCGGCTCCCCATCTCACTCAGCAAATCCTGCCCGCCCTTCTTCAGAGAGCACCTCCCCAGGGACCAGGCAAACCTCCCCAGGGACCAGCAAAACCTCCCCAGAGGCCAGCAAAACCTCCCCAGGGACCCACAAAACCTCCCCAGAGAGAGACCAGCCAAACGTCCCCGGGGCAGGCGAACCTGGACCCCAGGAGCTTTATTTCCTGGTCAGACACAAGACAGGCCAGCCCAGCGTTCGGGATCCCCATCGCACGCTGGTGGCTGCCGGTCCCCGCAGGGATTTCCCCCGTTGGCACGCGGTGCCGGGAGCGGGTGGCATGGCCATGGCAGGGGGGGGACTCATGGGAGGACGGGACAGGCAGGCGAGTTCATGGTCCCTGACGCTCCCCTGGGACGTGGCACGTCCCGTGTCGAGCACCAGGAGACCTAACACAGGGTGCAGCTTGCTACTGGCCTGGGGAAGGGTCAGATGGCTAATTAGCTCTTTTCCATGTCTGCTGCCTCCCCAAATATATGGTAGGCGCTGAAAACATTTCTGAAATAAAGTGCCACTGAAAAGGGAACTGTAAAATCTGGCACCTCGCTCTGGAAGTGTGGGTTTTTTCTCTGAGAAAAGACTGTGGAAAAATGGTACTGTCTTACAAAACAGACCTGCACCTTTGCATATTTAGCTTTGTATCTGCTGGTATTACAGACAAAGTCAGATTTTATTACTTTTTATTTCTTTTAGCCCTGCAGCACCAACACAGATGAGCCGCATAATGAACTGTAGAATCTTTTCTTTCTTGAGCACCAGAAGTGATTTTTTTTTTTGCTGTATATTGTATCAGCCCTAACTTTGCTAACACACTGTAAGACATATATAGCATTTTGTAGCTTAGTAAAACTTGCAATTTTTTTAATTCAGGTGCACTGCTTTCCAGAGTTAATTTCTACGGACTTTAATTAAATTGGTGTGGCCCGCTGTTGATTTGTCCTCTTAAATTCTGTGGGACCTTGCCATATCTGTTTGTACAGACTCATTTTTCAGCGCAGACCTGTGCTTGAAACCCACTGCTGCCTGCAATGTCCTGGTGCCTGGGAAAGGAGGAATCGCTCTGGAGCTTCAGGTCCCCAATGGAAACACAAAAGGGCTAAATGGCTATTGCCTGCAGAGACTATTTCATTGGACACTTCAGATCTCAAATGCTGAGAAGGGACATGAGACAATAATCCCTTAGAGAACATGCTAAATAATTCAAGGCTAGAGAAAAAATAAAAATTAAACCCAACTTTAAAGCATTTTGTTGTAACAGTTTGGCCTTTCTTAATATAGCCTGGAGGAGCAGGCTATCTGGCTGCTTTCCGAAAGTTCTTGTTATGGCATTTAAGGAACCGTAGGGATCATTGCACTGTAAATATGCATCATGTTTATATAGATGCATTGGGCAACCTATTGCAATGTTAGGGGTTAAAAGTCATTTCCATGGATTCCCAACCCAGATAAACTCATCCACACCCCCGAGGTGAATAGTATTTAAACCAGTGTTTGCAGAAAGAAGGCAGTCAGTCTTTCCAGCACCTGGAGAATGGGCAGGCTTATCTGTTAGTTATCTCTCACGTTTGGCTTTTATATGTAAATTTGTCTGGAGGAGCAGTAATCGACAGTCAATGTCCTCTCTGTCTCAGGGCCAGCATCTCCCCACACCCAGGCAGCAGCAGCCCAGCAGCTGGAGGGGAAGTTCAGCCCGCAGCTCCCTCTCCTCGGGAGGTAGGGGAGGACCAGGCTGGGAGCAGCAGCTATCTCCTCATGGGCTTATTGAGGGAACTCTAGGTTGGTTCCCCTCAAACCACCCGGACCTGCCAGCCAGGGCTGGGCAAAAGTGGTAAAACTCTTTCCAGACAACATATGCAGTAGATGGTTAAGACCCATTTTAAACGGCTACTGGGCTTAACTAAACTAGTACCCAGGTAATGGAATATTCTAATAGCACCTGAATTAAGCAGGATATTTTTAACACGCATATGTGTGTATAAACACACACACCCACCCACGGAAATACAGCTGGGGTGACTCTGTTAAGTTTTCTGAGAAAAGGACTGTGGGCTGCGACCAAATGCGGAAAACATTACCCAGAAAGTGTTGGAGAAAGAAGGAACAAAAAACCCCCTATGCCTCACGTGTAGTAAAAGTGGCTGCTACATCCGTCGCAGACACACAAACAGCAACAGTTTCCCTGGTCATGCCTTGGAGAGACCGCTGGAGAGAAACACAGCACCTCGCAAAGCTGGAAAAAACTGCAGTGGGATTTCAGACAAGAACCCAATAATCTCGTCCCAACCTGCTGCAACCAATGGGGGGAAAATCTAAGTGCTAAGGGCCAGCAGGCCATGGCAGCAAACCACCCTCTGGAGAGAAAGACAAGTTTTAACCATTGCAAGCGCTGAGCCACCTCATTTAAAAGCTGTAGCGTGCAGTGTAACAGCTACAGACTTCAGACTGCTTTTCCCTCCTGACAGAACAAGTTGCTTCTTGCTTCCACCTTCTCGTATTTCCGTGTAGCCCATAGGCAAACCTGAGTGCCTTTGGTTTGGAAAGCAGAGCATCTGAACATCAAAGGGGCACCGAGAGCGCCTGGGGATCACTTCACACACACACACCGAGGTGCATTTCTTGACAGCGGCTTCCAGAGCTGCCCGTGTGGTTAGTTGCCCCTGCCTGCTCTGCTCGGCAGCACACAGAGGTGTGTATGGCCGTTAAACTAACATTACATCACCTGGGATGCTGGAAGTCAGCTGCCCAATTCCTCACTTGGGGGATGCGATGCTCCACCAAGCTCCCTGGAAGATACATTTCTTTCTTCCTCATTTCATGGGTTGTAGATATTTTTTTTTCCTCTTTCAGTATTTGCTTGCAAGAAGGGATTAGGTGTGATGGGTGTGGGGTGGATTGCACTGGACTGCTGTGTGAAGAAAAGGGATCCATCCCTAGGAAATATGTGGGTTGTTTATTAGCAGCTTGCATGACTCCAGAAATCCCAAAGCAATGTGCTGGACACCAGCAGTACAATGACTGCGCAGACTTACCCTCTGAATATTGACACAGCAGACCCAGCTTGGAGCATTAACATGGCTCCAAGGACAACACGTCATTTCACATCTCCAATTGAAAGCTTTTCTAAAAAGTGCAGTACCCACATGGGACTAAAAGAATAATAATCTCTTGCACTTCAGTATAAAAAATAGGGTGTGAAATCAAGCAGCTGATCAGTGGTCACAACTATTACCACACCGAGTCCTCAGCTGCCTTATTCCATTCAACAAACTCAAATATTTTGATGCAGGCCCTGCAACACAAGGAACACAGTGCTTCGGCTTGCTTTTACCCACAGGAAATGTGGAACATCAACAGAACCAGCATTTTTCTGTCAAAGACCTGTGGAAACTGCTTGCCCAGGCAGAGAGAAGTGCTGAAGGAAACCAGGCCAGCCCCCGGCCCCAAGTCATGCCTGGAGCAGGGCGCAGCTCACCCTCTGCAAGCTGGGGAGCTCTGTAGGGCTCACAGGAGGAAATAGCTGCAAAAGCTCCTTTTTATCACTGAACTCAGCAGCTATGCCTCAGCGCACACAGCTCTGACCTATTTCACCCGCCACACGTCAGCCCCGTGACGTCAATGGGATTACTCTATCCCTGATTTAGATAAGACTCGGGCCCAAAGAAGATTCACTGAGGAGGAAGATGCTCTTTTGACATATTTCCTAGCCCAGCCACCCTTGCAGGAGACCAAACTCAGGTTTTGCTACATGTTTGTTCATTTTATACATCAAAGTATTTGTCTTTTGGGAGCTCCCAGCACCAAGCCAGGGTACTGCCCCTCAGTGTGAGGGTTTACTAAGAGATTCCAGACAAGGAGCGACTGAGTTGCAATGGCTGATGTACCTAAGGGACACAAACACTAGCACAAATGAGCTGAATTAGGGTGAGAAGGGGGTGGTGGAAAGGCCGGGAGCCCTGCCAGGAGCAAGGTCAATGGCTTGGCTGCAGCACCGTGTGGCCGTCATGCCTTGTCCCCTCCTGCCATGTCAGTCCCCATAGTGCAATGATAAGACCTGGCAGGGGTGACCCTCTGGGATCCAGAGATGAAGCAGGGTGTAGCTCGCAGGAGACGGAGCAGGGGGAATGCATCCAAAGCCTTTCTTGTTGGTGGTGTTGTATGGCCTTTCCTGCTTTTGCCTCCTAATTGAGCTATTTTCTTTGGTTTTTCTGTTTTGTTTTTTTTTTATTTCATCTGCTTTTCCTGCTTGTTACTCTCACACCCTAATCTTTTATTTCTGCTCTGGATGTTCTCTTTCCTTCTGACCCTCTATATCCTTTGCAGCTCCTTTAGTTGCCTGCATCTCTCCCTGTGCTTCCTGCCACTATTGAGGTCACACGTGTCCTTTTCCTTCTAAGCTCACTCTGTTGCCCCGTCTTCCATTTTACATTGCTTCAGAATTTCCTTCCGTACTCTTCTTCCTTTCCAGTCCCCTGTTTGTCAGTGGGCATAAGGATCTTCATTCAGCCTTTTAGCTACCTATTGAGGGCATGCTGGAAGTCAGGCTGGCAGAGCCTCTGGAGCACGTTAAATGAAGCGGAAGGTGAGACTGGAAAGATGGCCAGAAGTAGAGCGAGTGTGTGGTGTCAGATCAGGGAGATAAAACCTTTTGTTTTAACTGATACTGCTGCCAACAGCAATCTGGTCTGCTGCTGCCAGTAGGTGTGCCACCATGCCTCAGCAGGCAAGCCAAGGAATTTTCATACCTCCTGCAGCCAGGATCTGGATTGGCTGTATAGGCAGTTTAAACCTAAAGCCATCATTGCTGTTGACTACCCCATACATAAACCTATCCTGAGAACTCAGTCAAATTGCAAACCCAGGCTCCTATATTTAGAAAAAGCCAGGCTTACTTTGCTGGTGAAACCTTAACTCAGTCCCTGCCACGCACAAGTTTCAGCACTTTCTCGTGGCAGACCCCACAGGAAGGCTGTAGCAGAGTGGTACCCTGGGCCACAGGACAACAGTGCGGGGGCTGGAGAGAGCCCTTCTGCCCTCACCTCTCCTGCGCTTCAAATGAGGCGGGCGTCTTGAAGAGCAAGTAGTACGTAATTGAAGAGCAAGTAGCAAGATCACGTAATTACAGACTGTGCCATAATGCATGCTCACAAAGGAGCTGAATTAAGGCTGAACAGGCAGTTACAAGCAGCATTACATCATTAGACTAATCTCTCCTTGGCTGGCTGTGAAGGACCTCATCCTGTTCCCACTGAAGCCAGAAGACCATACCTCTGTTGGCTGGAGTGGAAGCTGGCTTGGGCTGGCCCCGAGGTTCATTCATCGCTGTTAGCTGCTCGTTGAGGCTGTACCCTTGAACGCATTAAACTTTTCATGCATAACTCATATACCACACCTAACACTTACGCTTTCATTCAAGTAGAGACTTCAGCCTGGCTGCTGTGGGTGGTGGAGCATGAGGAGAACTTGCTCTGCTGCCATGCTGGCCCTACCTGTTCAGCCTGTTGAGTTGTTAATCGCCCTCAAGGCTCCTCAGGACTGAGCAGGAGGTGGAGAAGGGCTGCTCCTGCCCTCCCCAGCCGGCAACTGAAGCAGTCCTGGCCACAGTAAGCTGATTAAGTCTGTTTTCCCACCTCTGTGCAGACTTGAGAGTGGGGCAGGGGCAGCAGGGCAGCAGGGACAGCCCTGGCAGCCACACCAGCATGGGTCGGGATGAGGTGAAAGGTACACCCCTCCCTGCCCCTGCCAAATCCTGCCTCCCCGGCACAGCCAGCAGCCCTGAGCGGCCCGGGGGATGGCAGAGGCCAGGGTGAACAGAGACCTGCACCGCCTCGGCATCGTTTTGCAAGGCCGGTGATGTGCTCCTTCGGGCTAAACGGCTGCTGCGCTATGGGTTAGTTTCCCAGAGATGATCTCCTTACCTTTACCACTTCTCCAACCTATCTGGCTTTCCCTGTAGGACACTTTACCTAAATATATGCATTTTATTCCACTTCTGTGTCCGTCATTTGAACAAAGGGTACCAAAGGGTAATTTTTGAAAATGGGCCGAATGTTTCAGATCTACAGGGGACCCTTCAGTGGGGGATAACTTAAAGGCGAGCAGCCTTGACATGTGGATGCGTCTTAACCTCAACCCTCTTGTTTGTTTCTTCCAAATATTGCATGCAGTCATTGGAATTTTCCTTCACAACAACCTCACAGGTGGCCTTTTTATCACCTCAGGAAACCTCTTACCATTTCTGACAGCTCTGCCCCCGTGGCTTCCCGTGTTGCTGATTTCAGAGTTGCACACATCACAATTATGAAGACACACCTCACTCTGGGGACAGAGCAGCATTATCACTCCCAAAAAAATCATGTGCAAACTGCTCAGTTCAGCCACTGCCCTTGAGAAACAAATTATTTCTCAGTCTGACAGACTGAGGATGCTTTTCCTGTTATTTAATCTAATGTTTTCCTTTGTTTAATTTAAACTGATCTGGTTTAACTCTTTTTTCTTACGTCATATGAAAGAACTCCATCATCTTCCTTCTGTTTATCCATGAAGGAATGGATGAGGTCATTTTATATTACTCTTCACACCGTCTTTTGAAAGATGAATGTGAGTGTTTGTGGATCTGCATTTTACACACACAGAAGATAGGGGAGAGGGCCAAATAAAAGGCAAATACGAGAAGCTGAAAGGAAAAGGAGTGAAAAGGGCAAAAGAGAAACTCAAATTAAAAATAGACGAAGCATATGTACACACGTGTGCATGTTCATGTATGCCAGCATGTTCTCACTGTCACCCGAGAAGCCTGCTTTAAGGCAGTTGTTCAGCTGTTTCTAATACATAGCATAGAAAAACTCTAGCTGGAGAAACATTTTGTTTTAACAGTGAGTCATCCATGAGAAAAATGTGGGTGTAGCTTTCAGGGAAGGGGCTGGGGGAGGTTTTATGAACTCTAATTTTGCAAACCCCCAAATAGGAAGATGCATGAAGTTGATCAAGACACAAAGCGTGTCCCTCCCTCCCTCCCAGACATGACGGAGGGTAATCATCTCCCATTGAGAGCCCCATTGCACCACTTGCCCTGCGCTGGATCCCTCCCACCCTCCAGGGACCCCTGGAGAGGGGTGGTGGGAAAGCTCTGAGTTGGCCCACTGGGGTAGCTCCAAGCATGACCACCACCACCACTGGTACCAGCCTGGCCTCACCTTGGACACCACTGATCCCCTGGGATTTTTTCTGACACTTCCCTGACCAAGTTTTTACACAGCTCTGACACGACACATCAGTGCTTATGCTGGTGTTTTCCCTAAGCAGGGTTCCTTGAGGACCAGACTTCTGCTGTTGGACAAATGACTTTACATCTGGAATAATTCAGATTTACTTTGGTGTCAATGAGACCTGGTCAATGAAACCAGGCTTCTAGTGCTGAGGGTTTCCTTCCAGCCCCTTCATCAGCACAAGTACCAAACACATAGCAGGAGCCTTTATCCCAGCACATCTGTAGGCAGCGGCTGGAGGCTGGGAACTGTAAACACCTTGTTAGGTTGTGAAATGGCCTTGGTTCTCCCAGAGTGTAAACACTATGGGAAAAAAGGTGGCTATCTTGGGAGTGAAAGCCTGAAGATCAGGCTTTCTCCCTTGGTGATCCTGTAGCCTTTCTATGGGAGTTTAAATTCAGATATCCTGGTTTTCTCACCAATTGACCTAAGTGACTAACACAGACCAGTCTTCCTGGGAAGAGCCAAACACTATTCATAAGTACTACTCAGAGCACTCTTGATGTTTAACATTTTTCTGGTGGGCAAAACCTTCTGAGACCCAGAGTTACCTTACTGTTAATTATTCCTTGGTGTGATTGAAGTCAAGAATAGAAGCACAGTTAAGAATAGCACAGTCAAGAATAGCAGCAAAGTGAATAGCAGACCACTTAACAGGACATATAGCACAATGGCAAAATCTATTTGAGTGTTGAATTGCCTTCTGGGGAGAAGGTAAGGGCTCCCTTCCTTGGGCTAATTAAAGAAGCACTAACTGATAGGCACCACCACCACCAATATTCTGTAGGCACCAATGCTTTTTGGCTTGTATAAGATCGACCATCTGGCTTAAAAAAGGGGAGGTTGACTCCTGTAACTCTGTTATACCTCTGTGACTGTAGAGAAATGCTTTTTGCTCTAATTAAATTATTCCTTATATACACCAGGTTTAGTGAGAGAGAATTTGTCCTTGGGTCTTTTCCGTCTGTTAAGTTCCATGGTTTGTGATTCACTTTAGAAAAACAAGGGTGGTTGAAAAAAAAAGTTGTTTTCAGCTGTGTGGTGATGAAATACAGTAACTGAAAATGCTGTGGGTTTTGAGGTTGGATTTTGTGATTAAAATATTGTTAGGTTCGGGGTAGGATTGGTTGGTAAAATGAGTTACAGTAAGACATTGTGCTTTCACCTCTAGAAAGCTGAGTTCAAGCCCTGTTTAAGATCACAAAAACAGTAAGTAGTTCAGGATGATTAACAGTTTCTGACCGGGCGTGAGGAAGGACAGGAACACCCGGCGGCCAGGAAGGTCGGGCTTGGTTCCCACCGCCCATGCTGCTGCTCTGGAGCCTGGGCCTGAGGCAGAGGAGGGCACCACAGGCAAAGGCAGATCTCTCCTGGCACGGCAGGAGGGGACAAAGGCCAGCGTTGCAGCAGATGCTGTGGGTCCGGACGGGGCTGTGCAAGCACCACACAAAGCACATGCTCTGCACAGGCGGCCCATGCTTGCGATAAAGGCTTGGTCTTGTTTTGTCTCATCCACCTCAGTCAGTCTGCAACAAGCAGGCACGGTCCTGCTGTTTCTGAAAAACGCTGCAACATCAGAGGATCTTGGTCATTTCTTCATACCTGAGCTATCCAGTTTGATCCTTAAAGCAATGACATTTCTCAAGATGATTTTGCAGTTTGTTTAGGTCCAAGCATCACAAGCTGCTGATTCAAACAGCCAAGTTGCAGCAGAAACACTGCCAGGAACCCTTTCGAGTTCATTTTCCCCACACGCTTTCAGTTTTAGCCTGTCTTACCAAGACATGTACGCTCATCAAATGCACAGCTTACGCACACGCAGGCCAGGCAGCTGTGATCAGCTTCAGTGCCTTCCAAAGTGCAGCAGGCAGATTTGCACCTCTGCTGTCGAGCTGCCAAGGCCAACCCACTAGCCAAGTACCACTTGCACTTGAAATAACGCATAGATAGGGTGTAAGTGGTGCATGTCTCTGGTGTGCTGCTCTGCAGGTACTCTAAGTGCAGTTAATGCGGTTACTGTTAGCAGAGGGTTACAGATCTACCCACGAGTTAATAGCTGTGTTCAGATCTTCTTATCTAGTTATCTGGAAATAAAACTGAGCTTTTTTCATAACATATTATTGGGTATTTTCTGTTACTTCTGGGAGTTCATAAAGTACTGTTGTAGGGTTTTTTCTTTTCTATTTTTTTCTTCCATAATTTCAGTGATACCTAGAATGAAACAAGAATTTGATGCAACTTGAACTTGAGTACCCTTTTGTACTAAAATGTTTTCTTTTAGCACTCAGTTTCTAAAGTTTATCTGTAAGCTTGCCTTACACAGGGAGTTACAAACCCACTCAAAACCACACCATGTTTCCAAAGGGCTTTAGGCAGCTGGGTGTTATTTGATCCATTTTTCAGACTGGTCCTGACTGCTGCAGAGAACCAAGCCTGGCTCTAGCCCCATCTCCCTTACGGTAACCACCAGCCCACAGCACCATTCATAGGAACTTCTCTCAGCTCTGCTTAGCTAGTCAATGCTTCAGAGGAACTGTATTTATTTACTTTTTCTTGAGTACAGAAAAACTTATCCAAGGCTCTGGGTAACCCACAATGCAATTAACAAATCCATTCAATTTCTGCAATAAGACAATGTTGAGCTCAGTAGGACACCAGACAGGCAGCACTTCCAGAAGTCCCTTTTGGTGCTCCCATTGTCCTGGGGAGCAGACAGAGATTCTCCCACAAAACTTCAGTATCTCCAGAATTTAGCTTTAGGAGTAGCCCTGGAAAACCAGCAAATTCAGACCAGTCCTGGCAGAGGCAGTGACTTCCAGCATCCCAGCATGTCTTGGTGCCCCTACAGAGACCTTCTCTTTTCTAGAAAAAAGAGGGCTCTAGTGCAGAAACTCCTGCTGCGAGCTGCTGTGACAGTATGGACAGGGAGGGTCAGACGCTCATTGAAGCCAATTGTGGGCCATACTGGTTTTTTATAGGAAGCAACCAAGACCCAAAACTGCACCTAGGAACCTGTGAGCCATCACACTACATCCTGGAGGGACAGGGCATCATGTACTCCCAAGGAGATGACTCCTTGAACACATGCACCACTATGCTTCTGCAGTAGCTGCCATCTCCAAGAGGGTTTAAGATGTGACCTCAGGAAGGAGCATTGCAGCAGTCTAAATCTGCCAGCTCAGGAAATGAGGATAAGACCCTGTCGAAGGGCAGCGTTGCAAAACGGTGGCATCACACGGCCCTTTCCACCAGAAAGATTCCCACAATGTTATTCACTGGACTTTTGCATCACTTTCCCTTGCACTCTCCCAGGTGAAGTCACTGTTTTCCCAGCGGTCTCCATGGGATAATGTTGCACAACTCCAGGGAGGCTCATAGCGTTCTTGGGAAGCACCCAGGCTTGGCTGCTGGCAGATAAAGATTCCCAGATTAGACAGCCTGTTGGTCTAATCCCGTACATCCCTGGTTCCATCTGGGATGGAAGTCCCACTTTCCTCCCAAATATTGTCATGCTGAATGGGAAAAGAAGGGCAGAGCGCGCATGACTGCTGAGCCAGCACAGCCCTCTTGCCCTGCTGAAAGGTCTGTTGTCCCTGGCCATGCCTCCCCACCCAGGAAGCCAAAGCCTCTGCTGCAGCAGAGAAACAGCCTTCACCAGGCGAGCTGGGCCTGCGAAGGCACTTCTGTGTGCCCCAGGGCACGGGGTGGCACAGCTCCCAAAGCCCCAGCCCAGGGAGAAGCAGGGGGACGGCTGAGGTGTCACTGGTCCCTCCCATGACAGATGGGTGTAGGCATAGCACCACCGTGGTGACACTTCTCCCAGTGCCTGCAGCTAAAATGATCTCCAGTGTGCAGGTCAGGAATGTGTTTCCCACAAGGGAAACTGGCAGGGGCCATGACATTTTCCCCCCGTTTTGAAAGCAGGAGCGAGGACCAGACCAAGATGAGGTGGGGTATCTGCACGGAGGGCTCCCAGTAATCTCTGTTTGTCACTTTGCTGCCAGGCACGAGGTGCAATTCCTATTGCACCTCTCATTTTAATGTCCTTTTGTTTAATTTAGGTGCATCCATGCAGCCTCACATCATAGGCATGTGAGCCGAAAACCTCTAATTGGTGCTGAGTCGCCAACAGCAGCTCAGCACTGACTCAGCACTTCAGCTCCTGGCACCGCTGGATCCTGTCACAAGAGCCAGGGCAAGGTCCAGCAGCGAAGCACTGCACACTGCACGCAGTTATTGAAGCCATGTCCTCCTCCTTTTGCCTCTCTGCAACTTTGGGTGACACGGGAATCTCGAAGGAAATGCCCTGGCAAGCACCTCGGGGGGGGAGGGCGATGCTGGTGCTCCTGGACTCGTAGGCAGGGGAGCTCACGGAGGGGGGGAAGGAGGCGGCTGCTGCTGGTGGCCATGGCTCACCTGCACTGGTCCCACATGGCTACAGGGCCACTCACGTCAGGAGGACTGTGCTGTGGCCAGGTCTGCTGTCTCCAGGGCTAACACGAGCAGAAGAGCTCCTTTCAAGTGAAAGGGACAGTGTATAGGGAGGACTCACACTTTTTTCTCCCAGTATGCAACCAATGTTAAGAAAAAAATTCCTTTAAACTTTTTAAACTCATTCTTTTTTTTTTTTTTTTTTTTACTTGAGAATACCTCAAGGGAAATTCTGAATTCCTCTCTGTTTGGGTTCATTGTTATTTATACCTGAGCTGCAGTAGCAGTGCTGTGTGAATAATTGATCAATATTCCAGGCAGATTTCAAATAAAAATAATTGAGTTTCCTCATCAAGTGGAACATGCTTCTTTCCCCCAGATAGGAATTCTCTATTCAGGAAAGTACCTAGTGCTTAATTTGTTCATTTATCTCTCTTT
>NW_010297502.1:1862-2461 GCF_000700745.2 Antrostomus carolinensis | reverse complement strand
TGCTGGAGCTCTGGCTTCACAGCAGGTGGTTAACGTCTTGGACCCCACAGCCCTGAGGACAGATGCTTTGCTGGGTGGGAGAGGAGACAAGGGGTCTTGCTCAGAGGAAGGGGTCTGCTTTGGAGGTGATCACATGGACTTTTCTTAACTCTCCCTCCCACAGCATTTCTGGTTTTAAAATTCCATCTCTGCTACGTGCAGATTTTCCTCCTGGAAGGGATTTCCCTGTCCCATGTCTTTTCTCTGTTAGCCCATTACAACCTCCGTGCACTCACCTACAGAGACTTGCCCACTGACAGGGCACTGGCTGTGTGCATGTTCCTGTTTGGAGGTTCAAGGGGCACAACAGCCTGATGGGTCCAGAAAAGGTGATGCTGTTGCCGTCCACAGGCAGAAGAATGGCTGAAGGCAATTTAGGGGGCTCCTAGCAGACCTACTGACCTCTCAAAGCTACAGCTCAGGAGTCTCAATGACTTGTTCAAAGCTGAAAGGTCCTTTTCTATTTCTCTTCCCCTCCCTCCTTATCCCTCCTTATCCTGGTTGCCCTCCAAGAAGGCAAATGAAAACAAAGCCTTGGGGAATCTAATCATCTTTGAAAA
>NW_010297502.1:1009-1344 GCF_000700745.2 Antrostomus carolinensis | reverse complement strand
GCCTCTCCTCTCCCCTCGGTGCCTGCAGGCAGTGCCCTCAGCCCTGCTGCGCTTTGCAGAGGAGCTGCTCCTGGGCAGAGCTGTCTCTCTGCAGCGCTGCCTTGTTGCCATGAGCTCCCTCCATCCCAGGAGCCCAGCCCAGCTCAGCAGCAGAGGACTAGCCCAAGTCGTCACTTTCTCTGCCCCCTCTGGGCTCCCTTCAGGTGTCCCTGGGGATCCTGGTCTGAAACAGGCTGAAGCCATCATTGATGTCCCCTCCCCCAGCTGGGGAGACATGCTTCTTTCTAGTTGCAGTGTTTTTCCTCTCAGAGTGAAGTCTAAGACTAAAATTTCCT
>NW_010297502.1:0-463 GCF_000700745.2 Antrostomus carolinensis | reverse complement strand
TCTTTCTCCATCAGCTGGAGGTACTGGCTCTCCACTGACTGCACTGGCTGGGAAATCACAGGGCACACAGGAAAGCAATTCCCATTCAGGGCGGGAGCAGGACAGACACCCCAGGCGGCATCACAGAGAGTGGGATTTGGTGCCTTGTGCCATCGACTGTTGCCATCAGTCAGAGGCATCAGCCATCAGATGCCATCAGAGAAACAAGGTCTGTTCCTTCTGCTACCCAATAGCTGCAGGCATTGTATAAACACCAAGCACATCACATGGGGGGGTCTTGTCTCACACCCATGGTGTCAAGGAACAGAGCAATCTTTTTGACAAAGTGCCTGGATTGGTCTTGGTCTTCAAAGACAGCATCCTCCAAGCACAGCAATGGTTCCTATCAGAAATCAATTGAAATCCAGAAGGTGCCCTCAAGGGCACCAAAACGAGTTGTTCCTACTTCAGGAACAGCTAAAGA
>NW_010297501.1:6493-12448 GCF_000700745.2 Antrostomus carolinensis | reverse complement strand
ACCCATCGAGGAGGTTTTCTTCAGACTGATGGCAAGCAACAGAGGACTCTGCTCAGGGATGCTGCAGGTAGTCAAAGGGACAGAGTGACGGGGGTCCAATATTGAGGTCAGAGGATAACTGTGTCTAAGAAATTTCCTGTAGCAAGCAAATCCTTCTAGGAAAACTGAGGGGAGGTATGGTTGCTTTGTCGAGACACCCTTCTGTTAAGTTTTTCTGCCTGATGAGTGCAATATGCATTTGCTAATTAAGAAAAACAAACTCAAAACGGCATTGGCAAAGTTTAATCAATATAAAAAGAAATATACATGAGGATCAACGGCGCAAATTTGGGAATGATGACTATGAGACATGGACAGAGTTCCTCTCAGTTTTATGGCTTAATTCCAAAGCACTCTCCATTTCCCCGCAGGCAGAAGGGTCACTGTTTGGATTGATTGAAATGCTGAAATCTAGCACAGTGACTTTTGTGTATGCAGAGAAATAAGGTGTTAAATCTTGGTAACAAAAGGTTCTCCATTCTCACAGTTTCCCTCTCCATTGTAGCAAGCCTCTTTGGCCAAGCTCATGGCCTCCATTCTGACATTAGATGACTAGGTCTGTTCTCTGCTCAAACAAGACAGCCTGAAATGCATGTTTGGTCCCTAGAGGAAGCTAATATGCACTAAAGGTCATGAGACATCATGACAATATACAGCAAATGTTTTTGGAATATGTTATATTGGAAATTATTCCCCAGCCTCTCCCCTCCCCCCACCCCCAAAAGTGAGAGAAGAAAATAAATTAAACAGTTCAGCCTAGGTAGGAATTAGTCTGAGACATAATGGCTCTTATTATCTTTACAGTTGGACTTGATGATCTTAAAGGCCTTTTCCAACCAAAATGATTCTATGATTATTAGGGTGGTTTCACAAGGAGGAAGGAATTGATTCATATGCAGCAGAGCCATTCAAGAAGCAGAGCACCATGTTTGACCTAACAACCCCTGGCAGAATAGATACGAACTGAAGGAAGGGGGCTAACTCCCAAGTTTCCAAGAGATTTTCTCCCAGGGAGCTCCAGCAGCAGCTTTGCAGCAGATTGAAAGCAAAATGCAGGGCTTCCATGGGGGTAGTAAGTTCTAGAGGAAGCATCTGGAGCCCAGGAATCCCCCAAGAGGCAGGACAACTCTGTGTGAAACCTGCATTTTTGGATCTCAGAGCTGAAACATAGGTTAGAGATTTTGAAGTGGTTCACAAAGAATCCTGCTGTCATTTTTTTTTCTCTTTGAGCTCTTTGTTTCCAAGATTTTAATCTATAAGCTTTGAAAAATTCATGAATTTAAACCACAATGAATCACTATTTACTGCTATTTACTATGAAGACTGTCTGGCTCCAGCCAATTACTTGAACCAGAATAGTCCAGAGCTATGAGGCAGAGTGGATACAGGTGCGCCTACTGGGGGATCTGCAGCCAAAAAGATACAAAAAGAAAATCCAAGAACTTCAGGACTAGACTGCATAGGGCCAGCTAGAAAACACTGAACTTGGAGGCTTTCACAGCCAGCTGTCAGTTTTGGAGGAGAAGCTGATGGCAAGTTACAAAGGACAGATTCTGACACTGCTTTAAAATCTGCAGAATTCCAGGAAAACATAAGGCACTGCAGACCAGCCCTCCTTTTTAGCTCTTGTTTACACCTGGCAATTTGACAGCATCTTTGCAATCCTCTTTTTATGCTACAAGCCTTCTGTCTTCCCTCCTCTTTACAAGGGCAGAAGTTAGGGCGCTGAGATCTTTTTCACTTTTGTCAAGACCTGGACAATAACAATGCTACTTGTGCTTCACTTCAGTTATCCTTGCAGATTTTTGCCTGGTGGACAATCCTCCACAGGTGGTCTTCATTTGCAGAAAATCAGTGAGGAAATCTGGAAGGTGCCAAGTGCTGCTATTTGCTAGCATGGTTTCCATGCAGCTGGTGCAAGGATGGGAATGCAAAGTGTGTTATTGGGGCATTAATAACAAAGCTCTTTCATCTTCTAATACTCACGCCAGGATAGATTGTTATCTCTACTTTGCTTTTAGCTTTCTTTGATTACTCCTACATAGCAGCAGAGAGTGTACTGAAAAATGAATAGGGCTCAGCAGTAATTGGTATGCAGCCAATGTCTTAAAATACCTCTGTTCAAACAGGTTTTGTACCCTTGTCTGCCTTGTGAGCACTGAGGTGGGTGAGGGGAGCTTCCCTGTAGCGTGCAGTGAGGAGCCTAAGGCAAATGTACCTCTTCTAATCTTTTCAGCAGTCGTGCTACAACCAGAGCTTCATTCAAAGTTACAGAGATACAATCCATTTCATCCTCACAAGTCCTTGCAGTGGGAGGGGAAAGGAGATCTGGCAAAAACAGCCATGGTAAGCGGATGGGTGAGAGAGGGAGACTGAAGTACAAATCATTAAAGCTGCTGATTTTGGAATTCACACTGCTGAGATTTAAGATTTTAAATCTTTAGCCTTCCAGCAAATACGACATTTTCAGGGAGTGGTGCAGGGGGAAGGAGAGAGACTGAGCAGCAAATAGCTCAGGAATTGGTATGGGGGAATGAGTGTAGCCAATGGTCATGAGATGAGAAATTGTAGAGAAAAAATACATGTACATAAATACCTCTGCTGTGGATACCATACAAAGTTGGCTGGGCACCTGAGTTAAGTGCCAATTTGGTAGAGAAAACAAATCGTTATACAGACAATAGGAGTATTAAATCTCTCAATGCAGGCGTTATTCCATGTCTCATGGTACTTAAGGCATAGTTTGGCAATGCCAGGCAAGATGCCAGATGAGCGCAGCCATTTTCACAGAATCACAGAATGTTGGGGATTGGAAGGGACCTCGAAAGATCATCTAGTCCAATCCCCCTGCTGGAGCAGGAACCTAAATGAGATCACACAGGAAGGCATCCAGGCAGGAGTTGAATGTCTCCAGAGAAGGAGACTCCACAACCTCCCTGGGCAGCCTGTTCCAGTGCTCCGTCACTGAGCGCTGCACATGGGATTCCTCTCCATATCTCACATGCATCATCAAGTCCTGCAGTGTCTGCCTTTCCTTATAAGCCTTCCCTGGAGCGGGTGCCATGGGATTCCCTGGTGGTTTAGAGGTTGATGGATGGATCCTCTTGGGTGGTTCACTAATTCCAATGAAATCAAATGCTTGGAGCAGAGTTGTTACCAGGGGTCTTACTCAGAGCTTTAGATTTCCACTTTTTTGGGGCACTTACTCCTTGACTCAGTCCTGGTGCCAGTAATGTGAGGGATCTCTGGCTGTGCCCAGAGGCTTGCTATCTATTCAATCTTATCTCTACAGACTGGACATGGAAGCCCAGGGCTCCTGCATGGCTTTCCTCTCCAGGGATGCATTTCCTAACACAGGAGAGAGCACATCAGCTCAGACAGCTTTGCCTTAAAGCAGGGCTTTGTTATGTGCAAAGGCACTTTATTTTCCCACTCCATGCCTCTCAGTCCACATGGCCTCAGCAGATTATGGACCTGCTGACCAAATGATCTGAACATGTGGGCAAGCAGCCAGGGGTGCAGGAAGTAAGGCAGAGGCCTGGAATTTGGGCAGCTGAGAAGGATCCCAAGCTGAATGTATGAGATGGACAGGCCTGGCAGCGGGGTACCTGACAAAGAAAGGGGCACTTCTGATGACATTTCACTATTGAAGTAAAGAAGCATCACCTCCCTTTTGATGGCATTCAGGATTTAGTAATGGTTTTGTGTCATTAAAATCTTCCCAGATTTTATTACTTTTATTTTTTAAAAAAACCCATATCTATTAAAAACAAAATTCAAGTCACAAAGCCAAGCATTCAAACCTTCATTAGTTTCACTATTAATAACAAACCATCAAAGTCTTTCTGTTCCAAGGGATGCTTTCTGTTGGAGAGAAATGAATGGCTGAAACCAGGGTCAAAGGAAACAGAACAAGAGATGTGAAAGAGAGTCACTTGATGAGGTGGCACTGATAACCCACAACACTACCAGAAACTGTTAGTGTAGACCCTACAAACTGGCATTTAGCTAGCTGAGGTCACTCAAGAACAAGGATGGTGGCTAAAATGGATGGACCTGTAGAACAAGGTGGTTTTATATCTACTTATTGCCAGGCACAGGACTAACAGGGGATGAGTGAATGTACTGGCCTTGAGAGAAAGCTGGAAAGCCAGATTTTTATTCTGTCCCTACAGCAACCTTTTATGCAATGCTGGGAGACACTGTTGGCTGCCCAAATATAAAAAAACCCTAAAACTTAAACATTTATGTTCTTAATTTGGCAAAGCACATATTGAAATTCAGGCACATGCAAAATCTCCTGAGAACTTTTTGTTCATCTCTCACCTTAAATATCTCATCCTGGTCACCCAGACATTTGCCCTTTAAATTTCTAAAAAAGGATCTTAAAGAGTTAAAAAAGCAGAGACATTGAAGACTTCTAAAGACCATAACCAACAGTCTACTGATGTGATCATTTTACAACTATATTTCTTTTTTACTGTGTTCACTTTTCTAAAGAACACCTATGTTAGTCTGGAGGTAACTAACCAAGCTCTAGTAAAACACGTCCTCCTTGCTTAAAGATACAATATTCAGGTTTCACATCCTGAGCTAACATTTATGTTGTACGACTGAATAGTTTTCCATAAATCAAGACTTCCTTGTGGTCGATTTTAATACTGTACACTATCAAGTGGGTATGTCATTAATCTTCTTTAATAAGATTATTTTAGGTTAGACTCCAAAATTTCCCTTCTAGCCCCGTATTTCCCCAAAAGTTAATTACACAGACTCAGCTGGCATTTGTAAGAGTACAATTACATAACCTGACAGTCAAAATGAGAAGCAAAACCACATACTTGAAGATTCTCACAAATTTGCTTTCACAATAATATATACTGGCTTTCTACCAGGTCCACTCTACCAATTTTTTTACTTGCTATTGTTTTTGTATGCAACTAAGATGTGAGGCCACTCTTCTGCAGATACCAGTCAGACACAAAGATGTGTCTCAGGCTCATATTCTGGGCCATGCACACTGATTCATATTTCCAAAGGAAATGAGAGCTCAGAAGTTCTAAATTTCCGCTGCAGATGGAAATCTGCCAAAGTCTTCTGTTATTTGGAGACTGCCTTTTCCTTCTTCACAAATTAATTTCTAAACAATAACACAGAATGTCACATAAAAGCCTTTCTATTGATATTTCATCCTGTAAGCAGCAAAAGCAGAAACCAAACCCCAGTCACTAATAAACAGTGAAAGTGACTCACTGACCGTATCTCAGTACAGTGTTTAACTGGGTGACAAGGAGAAGAGGACTCTCCAGAGTTAAAAACAGCTTCTCCACTGCAAGCCCACCATGAGCCCAAGCTGCTGCCCCAGGCTGGCATCCCAGCCCAAGCAAGCATCAGACCACATCCTGGGCCCCGAGTCAGCTGCATTTTGTTAATAACAGAAGTAGTTATCTCACAAAGTGGGGAAAAGAGGGAATTTAATTAACTAAATAATCATTAATGGCATCTGGCTTTTCCATAGCATATTTTTAATGGAAATGTTCCACCTTACAAAACGGATGATACCATTATATTCTAGCAAAACCAACGGAATAGACAATTTTATTTTAATTTACATCATCTTTCAATGTCCTCATGCTGCAAGTAGTTTCACTTTGCTCAGTGGCTATTACAAAACCTCCAGTGTTGTGATTATTTATTATTCTCTTCAGAAATGCAGTGGTTTGAATTTAATCTTCACAGATATGTCATTTTAAAGTGTCAGTAACTTTTGTGCCTCTGTGTGCAGCGAGCCTCAGGTCACCTTTGAGCAGACCTATTTACCTGGCTTGGTGGGGTGCTTTTGACCCTCATGAGGTGCATCTTCATTCAGATTGAAGCTCCCTGAAACAAAGTCCTTTCAGTGCAAAAGCCAAAGCT
>NW_010297501.1:6253-6483 GCF_000700745.2 Antrostomus carolinensis | reverse complement strand
GCTGGGACTCATCTTGCTAGGCTACAAAATCTCTACATCAGCTGTACCGATGAGGTGGGATTTGTTGAAATCCCAAGGTTATGTGACCTGGCCAAAAGGGCCCACCAGCAGAGAAGTCACCCAGAGTCCTAGTCAGAGTCCTGTACTTTGACTTTTAAAACAAAAAGGACAGGGACAGGATACGAGTGGAAGGCAGAAAATTTGTTTTCCTCCCTGGCAGGGATTTGGGG
>NW_010297501.1:0-6242 GCF_000700745.2 Antrostomus carolinensis | reverse complement strand
AAAGACTCCCTGCCATCCCAGCCAGCTGACGGCAGCCAGGGCTTCTCGCCCTGCAGTCTCAGAGGCTGATCAAGCACCGTGGGCTGGCACTGCTCACTGAGCTCTGCTAGGGAGGTCACTGCCCTTGGCCCTGTGAACACCAGCACTTCCCCGCAGCACAGCCCTCTTGCACATCTCTTGCCAGCCCCATGGCCTTCATCTTCTCTCCTTTTCTCCCTCAGTCCTTTTCTCCCAAGGGCATCTCCAGCTGAGACCACCACAGGGCTCCTCTTGTGTTTCCATCCGACACTGGAGTCTGACAGCACAGACTGCAGAGGGACCATCGCTTTCCTGCTGCATCTGTGTAGGTGTTTGAGATGGGTACATCCTTCCAGGAGGCACAGGGAGCTCAGCTGAGGTAGAAGGTGAGATGGTCAAAGGCAAATAAAGCTACAGTTGGAAATGCGTGTCCCTGAGGAAGCAGGAGGCCACATACAGTAGAGCCACCTTCCTCCAAAGCAAATGAGGTGCAGTGTGGTTGGAGATGGTGAGGTTCAGTGCAGGGCTATAGCAGGGAGCTAAGGGGCTGTGCTTCTCCAGCTCTGTGCATCTCAGCTACTTTCCAGACTGTGGTACAGGGCTCACTCTCAGAGGGTCAATAGCCAGTTGGTTCTCTGTGGCTAGGACATCCTGCATCACCATAGCCATACTTTGGCCTGGGCTTCACTGGGAGTGCAGACACCCCCAACCCATGGCTCAGCTAACTTCATTCTGAGGAGCAAAGTTCCCTTTCCCTGGCTGGTGGTGGTGGTCCTTCTCGAGGGGCTATGCTTGGCACGGCTAGGGGAGGAGAGGCGAGCAGCCAAAGCCGGCATCCTTCCCTGCAGGCAGCAGTTACCATCAGCAGGCAAACTCCTGCCCAGACACGTGGCACAAGGGCGCGGTGGGCTGCGAGGGGATGGCTGCATGGGGTGACGAGTCCTTCTCCTCCCTCCCCTCGGCATGCACAGACCAGAGCATTGTGTGTGTTGACAGGAACAAGCATAAACATTTCCAGCTGAGGTACTTGTGTTAAGCCTGTTTGCCAAATGGCTTCACTACCTTCTTTGGTTAAGAGAAATGTTGTTACTCTAAGGAGAAAACAAGTGGAGGTGTTTTCCCCCCTCACCCTTCCTGTCTGCAAATCCAGGCATCTCTGATCCAGGCATCTCTGGTCTGCAATTCCTTATAAACAAGAGAAGGAGCTTTTGTGGAGCGTGTTGATAAGAGATATTCCAAACCTCCCCACATCCCACAGATTTTTGTTATTATTTTTATGTCTGCAATAATATGCAAATGTTTGAGCACTTCCTAAGGTCACTCACTAGTTGTGCTGCAGTGTGGCAATTGCTCCGGTTAGTGCAGAGACCTCAGAGCAAGCCCAGGGCAGAGTAAGGCACGACCAGTTGTCTGGGCCAGTTGATTGGATTTGCACTTGATCAGCAAGATCTAAATGTGTAAGAGTCAGACTCACCCTGGTGAAAGGAGAGTCAGGGAGATAGGGATGACTTTTTCTTGCACTCCTCTTTCCTGGGAACAGTTTACAAGGAGACAAAATGCTTGCAGCCAAGGAAAGCAAATCTGGGGTACGACAGCTGGGGCATGGGACAGGGAGAGAGGTCTTGACAAAACATAAAGGCCACAGCCACCCAAAATACCAAAAAGCAGATCATTAGGAAAGCAGAACGTGAGCTTGTGAGATGCAAGGCTCTGCCTTGACCCGATGGTGACAATTCACCACCACTTTCAGTACAAGAGGGACTGGGACAAAACTCCCCACAATCTCAGTGAAGGCTAACCACTCAACTGGGAGAATTTAGATAATTTCAAAAAACTTCTAGTATTTGGATCAAAAGAGTGAGTGGGAGCTCTTATTTAAGGAATCTGAGTGCTTTCAACCACCTTTATAATTTTCAACCTTCTTACAATTTTACCACCTTGGATCATTTCAAATAAAAATCTGTGTCCAGCAAGAGAGTTCCATGTTGTGCCCGCTTGCTCACACAGCCTCGCAGCAGCATGATTACAGTTCATAATACTGAAGGGAAAGCGTTGCTGAACAAGGGAGGGGAACTAAGAAGCAAATAAATGTATTTTAGGTGTGCAAGGTTCCTGAGTAGCTCTTTAAAAGAAGCAGTTTTGATGAGGAAAAGTGTGTTTCCAAACAAGACTAATTTCTATTATGCATTAGTCATACAAAGTTATTTTTAGAGCCAGAGATTTTTTTCACTGCCATTGCTCGCTTTTCTCACTAAGTGAAAGAAATAACATTACTTCAGGGTCTGAAGTTCACTGGGTTATGTCTGTTTTAGCTCAGTTCTACCAACAGCAATATTTTATAAATGGATTTATTTCATTTTTTTCCCCTTTTCTCTCAACATCCTCGCAGCCTTACTGTCTCCTTCATGCCACTGGCAGAGACAGGAACATAAATTAGTTCAGTGCTACATCTGACCCAGTACTGTTGCTCAAGTAATGTTATGTTTTTGTAACCTATCCTCTCCTTTGCCTCAAAATATCTACCTTCTCTTTCTAAATAACTTACTGGAAACTCAACAGAAAAAAATTCCCACAAGCTTCTGGCCAGCTATTGGGTTCGTGTAGCTAGAACAGCAGGGACCAATCCAATATCCAGGATCTTCTCAGTTGGGATCAGGCAATGCATGACCTATAGACTGTACCGTGTTGGGAAAAAAAAGGCAAGTCTTTGTAAAAAATAGCTTGTCTGTAAGATGTGAGATGTGAGATGGCTTCTGCTTGGCCCAAGCAAAGCCTCTGCTGCGGTACTGTGTCCAGTTTGGGTACTACACTTGAAGCAAGATGCAGAGCACTTGGAAGGAGCACACAGAGAAGAGCAACTAGAATTGCTCAAGTTTACAAAACATGACCTATGAGGAAAGACTGGAAGAGTTAAGACTGTTTAGTCTAAAGAAGAGTAGACTCACTCTAAGCATGAAAATAGCCTTCAAATACGTAAAAAGTGGCTGCAAACAGGAAGAGTATAATCAGTTCCCCGTGGCCAGTTGCAACACCACAGGAAATGGTGAGCCTGGATTACCACAAAGACCATCAGCAGTTTTAGCATTTTACCCTAAAAGCAACTGTCCTTTTTTGTGTGTCTACTGAAAGCCTACCTCTAACCCTTAGCTTAATTTTGTTACTCTGTGGTTGTTTCACTCTGTGGTTACCTGAATCAGCTCAGCCTTATACCCTGTGGTCAGTTCTAGCTGCCAGATGAGAAATGTGCTCCCTGAAGTCCTCACGTCTTCTCCTTCGGACTCCTGCTTGCAGCCTGCTTAGGTGGAGAGCTGTAATTCAGAAAACATAATGTATGCAGTATCTAAGATCCACTTGTTAGTAGCCTTTGATCTACAAAAGTCTTTTAGTGGACTTTTGGTCTGCAAAGTTAGGTTGGTATTAAATCCTCTTGCACTTTTTTATATGCATTTCCTACTTTTTGTCTGAATTTGGAGTGAGCATTTTGCTCTGTGCTTGCAGAGCACGTAGCTCTGTGTAACACAGTTGATGCCCAAGATTTGGCCTAGATATTGCTGAGATCTCTACTGCCCTGAACAAAGGTAGTGCACTCACATTCATCCCATTTCACTTTTCTGTGTTGTTTTCGCTGCCAAACAATGTTCTCCTAACATACCTGAAATAGCCCTAAATGGAGGAGACAGGGAGACAATTTAGGCTAAAATGCTTGAAGTACTCAAGCTGCACATTATCTTCCTTGTGCCAAATATAAACAGCGTTTAGACTGGAATCTGAATGAAAAACATTCAGTTAATGGCCAGTTCAGGGAAGAGTCAAGCAAGGCTGGCAAGGAGAGATGATGGTTTGAATAGGCTTTACGTCCTCTGTAGCAGCTGAGATCTGCCGTGAGATCTTGTGTGCAGAACAGAGAGTCACACTCTAGAAATCCTGAATGGTGTGGGTCCCAGAGTTCTCCTTTCTTCCTATTTCAGGAGATGTTGTCCTGCTTCGTCAGGCACCTGAAGTTGGGTACAGATGAGGTGCTAGAATTGCTGTGCTGGATCTTAAGTATAGGTTTAGGATTTATCCCAGACCACTTTAGACATGGGTGGTGTAAAATGCTGTGTGTCAGCTAGTCACCCCGTGGTTACCTTATAGTCAACAGGGGATAAAAATAGGGGATCTTATCCCCTTCTAGGACAGGATCCATCTTATCCCTGGGACATGCCTACACCAGGTCAGAGGAGCAGTCTAGACACGCCAATTGACAGTAAAGCAGATGGATAATTAGTGAAGGTATTGACATACTGGGCAGGATTCAACTGAACCCCACCATGACTCAGCAGATACCTGCAGGTGAATCCTACCTTACTTCAGATCAATTGGATATAATTTATATGTACATCTTTCAATCCAAACCAGCATTCACAAGGAGAGCAATTTTCTTCTTTCCTTCTGCAGCTAATTTTCCCATATTTCCCATATTTCCTCTCTTCCAATCTGTGCCTGAAGGGAGCAACACTTTTCACTGAAAGCTGCTGCAGGTGTAAAGAACTGCAACCCTTGAAATGTCGCGACAGATTGAGAAGCCCCTCTCCATCCCACGTGATTCAGTCTTCATTGAATAGACCTTGACCTTGAGCTGACCAGGACTCAAACTGTCCTTGATGTGCAAAGCCTTGTTGCACCCTCTGTCCACACAGCCTGGATGCCCCAATGAAATCCATGTTCTTTAGCCATAGTGTAGTGATGGGGCATGAGTATGGAAAACAAGTCTCTGATAGGCATTCGCTGACAGCTGGGATCTCACTCACGCAAGAGATAACGCCAGCTATTTCAAAAAATAAGCCTTTCATTTATTCTTTTGATCAAGCTTTTACATAAAACATGCTCTGTGTGCACACATGGGCACACAAAGTCAAGCTGTCTCTCATTTTCCTTGTCCAGAAATAATGCTATCCTTCTTGAAAGATGCTTCACTAATACCAGGCTGGTGGAGAAGTAGTTACAGCAGGCAAAAAGGCTAATCAAGAGCAAGGGCTGGTTAAGCTCGGTTGTTTAAGGCTATACCATTGCCAGGCAGCTTTTGGGAATCAATGGACATTTTCATAAAGCATTTAATAGTTAGAATGCACTGAGACAATGTAAACCCTTTCCAAAGGAGCCCTTTGTTGAAATTTTGGCAGTATATCTCTGGCTGCAGTCAAATAAATTAGTCATCAGATAAATCAGTCATGCCAGCTAGGAAAGTGATACCAAAATAAACAGAATGTTTTAGTCAAATCCATGAAACAAAAGGATCAGCAAATCTTATTTAAAATTCCCCCATGTAATTGATGCATAATTAAGCTTCTAAACATGAATGCAAGTGTGCTGTTCCAGAGTATGTGACGATGAAGATCGTATCTCTGAAAGTAAATGGGGATCTCCGGATGCGATTAAAAGCAATTTTGGAATTGCTGGTTCCAAGTTCCTATTGGCAAAATCCAAGAAATTCAAAGCCTGAGTCATTCCTAAATTACTGCAGTTTTGATGCCAGGGAAACTCCACAGATTTTGATGGAGTTGTATCAGACTCAGACTGAATGAGGCCAACAGAACTTAGTCCTATTAGAATGTACTGTCAAATATTTTTAAAAGAAAATGTCAGGATAAGTTTACAGAAATCATATTCTACAGCAACAACAACAAAATTCAGGGGTGTGTAGCACATGACAACATGAGTTGGCATAAGGTAACATGACTGCCTTATCCCAAGCATGTTGCCTTAAGTAATCTACCTTACTAGGTCTAAAATATACAAACAATTTGAACTCTTAAATTTTTATTGTGCTAAATACAGACAAAATAGTGATACCTCTATAATTATTCCAGTCATCCTTATGTTTAGCTCATATATTACTCATTATTTTCATATTAAATACTTCTTAAAAGCTACTTCTTTTACCAGTATCCTTACTCCACTCCTTGAGATGCCTGTCAGTCTGGCAAAGGACCCAAGTTCTAGGAGGGAAGAAGTAGGGCATGAGAAAGAGACCATTGGCTGTAACAGTATGACCAGGCAGCAGCTTGTGGGAAGGAAGAAGCACTGCTTCTAAATGGGTTGAGGAAGTTAAAAATGTTGTGAGGAAGCTTTTCTTACCTAGTTACTCTTTGTTTCCTAATAGCTGCTATCTCAGCCCAAAATATTACACTTCAGCTGCCTAAAGTCAGATAAGTAAATTGGAAACATGTGGGTTTGATGGCTGG
>NW_010297500.1:5525-10428 GCF_000700745.2 Antrostomus carolinensis | reverse complement strand
TTAACTCTACCCTAGCAAAACCAGGACAGGGTCTCATGAGAGCAGAGTAGAAGGAGAGAATCACCTCCCTCAACCAGCTGGCCATGCTTCTCTTGATGCAGCCCAGGATACGGTTGGCCTTCTGGGTTGTGAGAGCACATTGCCAGCTCATGTTGAGCTTCTCATCCACCAGCACCCCCAAATCCTTCTCCTCAGGGCTGCCCTCAATACATTCTTTTCCCAGTCTGTATTTGTGCTTGGGGTTGCCCCAACCGTTGTGCAGGACCTTGCACTTGGCCTTGTTGAACTTCATGAGGTTTGCACGGGCCCATCTTTCAAACCTGTCACAGTCTCTCTGGCTGGCATCCCTTTCCTGCAGTGTGTCAACTGAACCACACAGCTTGGTGTCATCAGCAAACTTGCTGAGGGTGCATTCAATCCCACTGTCCATGTTGCTGACAAAGACGTTAAACAGTGCTGTTCCCAGTACCAACCCCTGATGTATGCCACTCATCCCCAGTCTCCAGCTGGAAATCAAGCCGCTGACCACAACTCTTTGAGTGCAACTATCCAGCCAATTCCTTATCCACCGAGTGGTCCATCTGTCTAGTCCATGTTTCTGCAACCTAGAGACAAGGATGTTGTGTAAGACAATGTCAAATACCCTGCATAAGTCCAGGTAGATGACATAATTTGTTCTTCCCTTATCCACCAATGCTGTAACCCTGTCATAGAAGGCAACCAAATTGATCAGGCACTTCCCCAAATGCATTTGTTTGTAAGCACTCAGGAAATAGAACTTATTTCCATTTTCAAGTGAGAACCATGTTGAGTATTTATTTGATGCAATTTTTTTTTTTCAGCTGCCCTGTTCACTACTCTGGTTATTGAGCTTAAATATTACTGAAGCCTTGAGCCAGGCAAATAATTCAAAGCTAGCAATTTATTTGATGAATTCTACTTTTTTCTATGCATGAATCTTCTATGAACAGACTATGATTTTTCTTTAATTTATTCAGCATTTGAATTTATTATAGAAATAATTTATTTGAATAATTCTTGGTTGCTAAATTGCTTGGATGGAGATAATTTCAAATGATGTATGTTTAGCATGTGGCATAGAAAAAAAATTTCCCATACAGGTCAATCTTCTTTACTACCAAAACATATCTAATTCTTGTAAGCAAAGGTAAAGATATGGATTCATATGTCTTTTAGAGGTGCACATTATAGAAATCTGTTCACACTTTTCACTGAACCTACTGATTTAGCTCAGCCAAACAAGCAGATCTTTGGAATTCTAATAGTACTTCAACTCATTTTTGTTGTGAAGTAGCTAGAAGAGACTCAGAATTCTATGGACGTCTGATGAAACTCACAAAGATTACCTGAAAATAACATAAGGTATCTTCAACATAATCAGTTCTTGGAAAGTTATCCAAAGCAGCTCTTGTCCATACACTTCATTGTATATTTTCTTAACAATAGAACACAAAGATTAAATAATTTTATTAAAATATAATATTAAAATCACTTTCTATATAGCCTTAAATATTTTACTTGTTTGAAGACTTTTTTATTTAAATCTGTTTTCATTCGAGCATCAAGTAATTGAATAATTTTAATTACGGTTATTTTTTGCTAACTTTTTCACATGTGAAAACATGAAACAACAACTGCTTGCATAAAAGTGTACCTTGCTTTGTCAGAGCCCTTATTCCAGTTCCCTAATTACCTTATGTTTTCTTTCTCTACATTTGCAACCCAACATGCCTCTTGCTGAGAAGAACAACAGGTCAGAATTGGTCTTATGCCTCAACAGAGAAAGGATCTCAGACCAGCTGTCTCCACTAGGGACCTCTAATTTAGTCCTCAATGAACACAGAGAAAACAATTGCAAAAGTGAGTCTTTTGCAAAATGCAGTGGCCACTCTTTTATTTTTTTATTTTTTTTTATTTAATGAAATTTTGGATCTAGAAGCATTGGTTCCATTCCTGCAAAAGATACATTAAAGGCCACTTGTAGCTTGCATCATAATAATAAAAAGTTCAAATATTAAATTGTATTTTAATGTATTTTTATTGTTAATACAATATGTATTAACTTGAAACAGTAAAGAAAATTATTTCATAACTTCATCCATATCTTTTGCACCTTTCCCTCCTCCTTAGAAATGTCATTCTATGAAAAGGGAGATGTTTTTGGTGTCATCCCACAGTCTGAACAAGATCATTTAAGTTTGTTCACTGATTAATTGGAAAATTCCAACAAGGCAGATATCCTGTTGAGAGTCTGTTATAGACCACCCAACCAGGATGAAGAGGCAGATGAGGCATTCTACAAGCGGCTGGCAGAAGTCTCACAATCACTAGCCCTTGTTCTCATGGGGGACTTCAGCTAACTGGACATCTCCTGGAAATACAACACAGCAGAGTGAAAAAGGTCTAGGAGGTTCCTGGAGTGTGTGGAAGATAACTTCCTGACACAGCTGGTAAGTGAGCCCACCAGGGGAGGTGCCTCACTTGACCTGCTTTTTACCAACAGAGAAGGACTGGTGGGAGATATGGTGGTCAGAGACCATCTTGGGCTTAGCAACCATTAAATGATAGAGTTCTCCATTTTGGTAAAGTAAGGAGGACAGTCAGCAAAACCACTGCCATTGACTTCTGGAGGGCAAACTTTGGCCTGTTCAGGACACTGCTTGAGAGAGTGCCTTGGGAGACAGCCCTGAAGGGCAAAGGACTCCAGGAAGGCTGGATACTGTTCAAGAAGGAATTCTTAAAGGTACAGGAGCAGACTGTCCCTGTGTGCCTTAAGACAAGCCAGTGGTGTAGAAGACTGACCTGGATTAACAGGGAGCTTTGGCTGCAACTCAGGGAAAAAGGAGAGTTTATGGCCTTTGGAAGAAGGAGCAGGACACTCGTGATGACTACAAAGATGTTGTGAGGCTATGCAGGGAAAAAGTTAGAAAGTCCAAAGCCCAGATAGAAATTAATCTGGCTTCTGCTGTAAAAGGCAACAAGAAATCTTTCTATAAATACATTAAGAGTAAAAGAAGGGCTGGTGAGAGCCGCTATGAAATGCAGGAGGAAACATGGTGACTGAGAATGAGGAAAGGCTGAGGTGTTTAATGCTGCTGTTGCCTCAGTCTTCAGTAATAGGACCAGTTGTATTCTGTGGTTTGGGCCCCTCACTACAAGAAGGACATGGAGGTGCTGGAGCATGTACAGAGAAGGGAAACCGAGCTGGTAAAGGGTCTGGAGCACAAGTCTTATGACGACCAGCTGAGAGAACTGGGGTTGTTTAGCCTGGAGAAAAGGAGGCTGAGGGGAGATCTTAATGGTCTCTATAACTACCTGAAAGGAGGGTGTAGCGAGGTGGGGGTTGATCAGTTCAACCAAGTAACAAGTGATAGGTAAAGAGGAAATTATCTCAAGTTGCACCAAGGGAAGTTTAGATTGGATATTAGGAATAATTTCTTTACTGAAAGGGTTCTCAGGCATTCAAACAGGTTGCCCAGGGCAGTGGTGAAGTCTCCAGCCCTGGAGGTATTTACGAGTCCTGTAGACATAGTGCTTAGGCACGTGTTTTACTCGAGGACCTGTCAGTGTTAGGTTAATGATTGGACTCAATGATATTAAAGGTCTTTTCCAATCTAGGTAATTCTGTGATTCTGTAATAAATCATCATACTGTGTTATACATAAAGGCTACCCCACTTTTTTTTTCTTTTTTTCTTTTTTTTTTTTTTTTCCCTTGGGAAATCATGGAACTCAACTACTTTGTACAACACTCAATACTTTCCTACTTCCCTCTCAGGACAGCTCTGTGGTGAAATAGCATGACAGGTAATCCCTCACTGCATCTAAGCACTTTATGATGCCACAGATTAGTGTTCAACATCTTCAACAGATGCTCACAGTAGCATTTTACTCACTCTTCTGCACTCAACTTCTGATTTGACTCTGTGTTATAGATGCAACTGTCACAAATAAATTTGAATGAGAAACAATTTTAAACAAAAAGAGGAGTAAAAGAGTCAAGAAGTTGTTCTTTTCTGATGATTGAAGCATATTTTCATGAAAGACCTGAACAGAATTTCTGTAAAATTACATTATTCATTTCAGTGCAATAATACAATCACTGTACAGTATGAAGCCAACAATCAATAGTTTAGCATACAGCCTTGATGAATTACGTCTTCCTGCTTACTATTTATGTCTTAAAGAGGAGTCTAGCCTGTAGAGTTCACTGTGTTCAACTAATATACCAATTAGCTGTGGTGACAAGGTTCTGCAGTATCAAAAATCAAAGCTTTCAAGATAAAATAATCTAGTTTAGAAAGTTAGTCAGGGAGGAAGTCAATTAAAGACCCCAAGGATATGTATGCATAATATTAATTTTAATGTAGATTAAACACATTAAATAAGTACAAAAAGAGTATAGCCTCTGGACAGGAGAGACAGCAGTACATTTTGAAGCAAGCTACTGAAATAAAAAATACAGACTTAAAATGTTTAAATGATTAATACTAAATACTGCACACTCTGATCTCTTTTAAAAAGAAGTTTTTTGCCTTCCAGGATTTTGGTTGAAGAGGTATCCTGGTTTTGCTAGGATAGAGTTAATTTTCTTCTTAGTAGTTAGAATAGCTGTGTTTTAGTTTCAGTGTGGGACTTGTTATGAGAGGAATGCTGATAAAGTACTAATGTTATTAGTTGCTGCTGGAGCTCAAGGCCACCGTGTTTGGCTGCTTCACAGCTGCATTAGGACTGGAAGGAAGAAGTGTAGTGAATAGCAAAACCCAAAATTGACATTTGGTTGTGCCAATGAAATATTCCATATTATATCATGTCATGTCAGTATATTAACCAGGGCTGACTGGAAGATGGGGGTATTCCCCCAGGGATCACTTGGGCTCGCT
>NW_010297500.1:0-5318 GCF_000700745.2 Antrostomus carolinensis | reverse complement strand
CCCTCCTCCCGGAAAGGGGGGGAGGGTGAGAGAGCAGGCTGTGTTTGGCTGCAAGGTGCAAGCCAAAAGGGTGAATCCACCCAAACCACCACAAGAGGTGATCTGAGTTACTAGGCGAATGATAAGATATGATGGTTTTCTCTCTTTACTTATATTTCTGTTAAGAAATTTATTATTATAATATTTTTAAATGTAGTCACTTTGGATTTTTAAATACTATTATGCTAAAACAAGAAAAAAAAGTTGCAGAAATTGCAGTTCTTGTCTGTGGTGGGTTGACCTCGGCTAGCTGCCAGAAGCCTACCCAGCTGCTCTCTCACTCCCCCTCCTCAAAAGGACAGAAGAAAAAATAAGGTGAGAAGGTTTATGGGTCAAGATAAAAGCAGAGAAATCACAGAATCACAGAATGCTAGGGATTGGAAGGGACCTTGAAAGATCATCTAGTCCAATCCCCCTGCCGGAGCAGGATCACCTAGATGAGATTACACAGGAAGGTGTCCAGGCGGGTTTTGAATGTCTCCAGAGAAGGAGACTCCACAACCTCCCTGGGCAGCCTGTTCAAGTGCTCTGTCGCCCTCACTATGAAGAAGTTTCTTCTCACCAATTATCATTATGGGAAAAACAGATCAACTTTGGGAAAAAATAATTTAAGATATTGTCAATTATAATAGATTTCAATAGTGAGAGACAAATACAAAAACTAAAACACCTTCCAACCTTCCCCCAGGTCTTTTTCCAGGCTCAGCCTCACTCCCTTATTCCCAATGCCTCTAACTCCCAGCCTCTGAGCAATGCAGGGGGATGGGGAATATGGGGAATAGGGATTGCAATCAGTCCATAACAGTTCCTCTCCACTGCTTATTCCTCCTCACACTTTCCTCCCTGCACCAATGTGGGTCCTCTCCATGGGCTCCAGTCCTTCATGGCGTGGTCATTCCATGGGATGCAGGAAATATCCACCTGCTCCAGCGTATGGTCCTCCATGGGCTGTAGGGAGCACCTCCTCCCTCTCCTTCTTCACTGATCTTGGTGTTCACATGGTTATTTCTCACACTTTTTTCTTCCTCACTCTTCACTGCCCTCTGGTGTCTTTGCTCATTCTTAAATATGTTTTCCCCAGAGGCACCACCAGTTTGGCTGTTGGGCTTAGCCATATCCTGTGGTGGGTCCGTTGTAAAGCTGTCTGGACCTGCCCATGTCCAGCATGGGGCAGCCCCTGCTTTCTTCTCACAGAGACCACCCCTGTAGCCCCCTCCACTACCAACACCTGTGCACAGGCACCCAATACTTTGCACAGAGGCGTTCATACTGCCTAACCACCCGCACGTACAAAAAGAGGAAAATAGTACTGTAGAGATGATGCTGCAGTCTAGAAAGGTTGGTAAGAAATCCTAAAGGCATTACAGATTACTCAAACAAGCTTTTCTGATCAGCCCTCTGAAGAGCACCTGTCTCACTCATCCTATGATATATAGAAAAAGGTCTGGCAGAAATTACCAGCATACAGGAAATCAGGGCTGTACTTATGGGTTGTTACTCTTAAAACGGGAGTAACCTTTCTCCTTTTCTCTTCCAGACTGCCTCAGTTTTGTGGTATTTATTTTCTGATGCATGTTAAGAAAAAAAAGATGGTTAACAGAAGCAGAGTATGACATTTCATATGCCTGTGGGGTCACACTGAAAATAGGAGGACATTCCTAATACAGAGGGCTTGGGCTGAAATTTGGCCTGTGTCTCAGAGCAGTCCACAATAAAATTCATGTGGTTAGCCACTCACTTCTGTTCACATGGTCTGAAATCTGACCAGGTTAAGGAATAAATATGTTTGACTCTTTTGCCTTCGCTGTGCCTTTCATTCCTGTAAGTTCTGGAGCTGACTAAAGAGAATTGTTTCACATGCTGGTTTTTACTTCCTGTATATCAAACTGATAAATATTTGGTAGATTACAAAAAATGTGGAATTTTTTTTTCATGAAAATTGAAATGAATCTCTGGTAAATGACATATCTAATGGTGAAAACAGGAAAAACTATTTGTGGGTAAATATGAGTTCAAAGACTTCCCGTTGTTAACCAGTCCACAAAACTGGGGAAGAAGGGCTGCTTTACTTGCTTAAGAATTTCCTGTACATTTGGCACATCCAGGACTGGAAAACATGTTTTCACAGTAATATGGTAACACTTCCCAATAGAGTCTAGGTGATTTACTAAATCATTGTCTATCCTCTATAGAAAATGGAAGGTCAAGTGCTATCACTCTTCTTGTATGTCAATTTAAGCTCTTGGTGATTTACAATAAATTTTCTTCCTCCTCCGTTGCTTGAAGTATACGACTTTTTTTTCTGGGAGATATGGTGCTGACTCATATGGGCCAACATAAGGCTTTATTTTAAAAGAATAAATACTTTCAATTATGCTTAAAGCAGAAGTTTTACTTGGAATTTTCAATAGAACAAAATGTGTGATTCATTTCAGATAACAGGTCAAGGATTCATACTTTACTTATTCAAGACATAACAGGTTTTCACAATTTTCCCTTAATTCCTCAGAGATTATACTGTCTGTATTAATTTTCTATTATTTAAAATCTGTTCACTGTAAAATTAAGGCACCCAAGCCCTTTTTATTCCATGAGAACCCAAAATACCAGGGTCAAACTTTCTGTTACTGTAACAAGAGAACAAAGTCACCACTTCCTTTTTCATCTTCAGGTTTCTGATACATCAGCAACCTTTTTCCAATGCCTTGACCTGCTTTGTACTTGCCTGAAGTAGGATTAAAAGTACTGGAGAGAGGGTTATTTTATACAGGTGTGTAAGACCCTACTAAGTGCACAGTAAAATGCAAAGTCAATAACAAAGTTTGAGCTTTACTGGGAATTTGAAACCAAGCTGGGAACCTGTTTTGTGTGTCTCCCATGTTAAAGGGTAAGTTTTAAACAAACTCTAGCTCAAACATTATCCAAAGAATTTCTAAACTTTACTAAACAGATTTTATATTTATCAAATTAAATCAATACAAACTTCTGCTGTTGGTGCACTAACCCATGGATCAGTATATTTTCGTAATTGTTTGAGCTAAAGAGTTTACTTGTTGCTGAAACTGATCTAATTTTATATAAATTTAAAATTACTTCACTTAAATCTAATTGTAAGGTTTCTACCAATTTAACTAGGTCATTCCTGGACAGATTTTATTAGATTGGTATAACTATTTAATACAGATATACTCAGAGAACTACGTGCAGTAGAAATTTGAGGAAAGTAGTATTGAGAAATATCTCTTGTACTGAATTATGATTCAGTTATCTATATATATTTCTTGTGAATTTCACCCCTGGCTTGCAAGACATGACAAAGTGGATATTTGTTCAGATTAGAATTATATTTATGATTCTTTACAATTCCAAGGTAAGGATTTAAATCCTAAATAAATCAATGAGGGACTTTTAAAGGCAGGGAAATGGATTGAACCCTAGGTGTTTTGTAGAATACATAAAAATTGAATTACATGTGAAATTACAAGTGAAATGAGTCCACACATGTCTGAAAAAACAGAAGGTTGCCCAACAATCCCCCAAGTTTACTGACCACCTGTCAAAGACACATACTGCTCTTTTGGGGGGGGCAGAAATCAGCTATGCCTGCCAGTCTGGGTTCAGCACTTGGCTAAGATTGTATTTAAAAGCCCTTAGTGTAGATGAGAAGGGAAAAGTGAGGCAGTATCTCATGGTGCTCTCAGGACAAGTCTGAAGAGTGTTCATTTCTGTAGAGACACAATATGTTAATCTGTATGTACACAATAGAAAATCCATCCTATCTCTCAACCAGCTGTAGAAGAGGAAGCTTTGAAATTTGTGACTGACATAAGGCAGCAATATAATGTTTGGATGAAAACAGTTTGTGAATGCAAAATTTTTAGTCCTGAGAAAACTAATGATAAGACATTGAAGAATGAATTATATTCTTCAGAAATCAAAATAGCATTAGTATATGCTGTGACATCATAAAAAATGCTTGAGAAAACTGTATTTTTATAGCATATCCTTCATGTTGAAGTGCTTAATTCAATCAAAATCATATTTTTGTTTGGCTGAATTGCTCCTTTTCATGCCTGAAATTGTTTGGGATCACTTAAGCTTTAGGAGAGCTCCTTTTTCTCATTTCCATGTAAGTAAAACCAGGACGAACAGAAATAGTGGCAGAGACCTATAATATTCACCCCATGCCCTTTCCCAGTTGACTGCTTCCTTTGAAACCATTCCCAGTGCTGCTGGCTATGCCCTTTAAACAAACTCTGAAAAAGCAGGTAATGTCTACACTTTCTCAAGATCTACTGCCCTCTATGCTCCTTTTATTCCAATAAAGACACGAGATAAATACAAAACAAGAGGAGAATAGTCAGAAAGGCAGAGCTTTGCTTTCCACATCAGTACCTGCAATTGTTCCTTGTTTATTTTTCAAAATACTTTTCTTGCTTCACCTGGAAACAATTGCCCAGAAATAAAAGCTAAATAAAACGTTAATAGGTCACAGAAGCTGTCAGAAGCCAGCGTCTTCTGCTTCAAAATAGCTGCTGTCCAGCGCTTGCTGTTGAAGTCTGCTGTGTGCATGGTTTGCATGTTTGAATGCCCCACTGGCTCACAAGAGCAGAGCAGTAGGTCGAGCAGAAGGGAGGTATGACTTACATAAAGGCACAAGCCAAACAAATCTGCTTGGTCTAATTTTAAGCTTACAAGAACTTACAAAAACAAGTGTTTCTTTCAAATATATCAGTGAGGTTTCTGGAAGTATAAAGAGTTAATTGCATTTTAAGAAATGATTAAAAGTTCATAATTACATATTATTTTATTATTATTATTATGCATCTATGGGTAAAGTATGTGTTTACAAAATATTTTAAAAATGGAATACAACACTGTACATAACTATACTTTGAATAATGGACACAACTATTCACATATCTGCAGTGGATTTCCATCCATTTGCAGTCTCAGAAACAACTACAAGGTTTACAATATTGTCCTGGTTTTTGCTAGAATAGGGTTAATTTTCTTCTCAGTAGCTAGAAAGCACTGTGTTTTGGTTTCAGTGAGGATTGTTATGAGAACAATGTTGGTAACTACGAGGACACAGTGCTTGGGCAGTTTCCAAGAAGAGAGGACTGGAAGGGGGGAGTGGAGAAAAAAAGTGTAGCAGTTAGTAAAACCCAGAACTGACAGTTTGATATGCCAATAAGATATTCCATATCATATTACATCATGTTTAGTGTATTAACTGGGAGTGACCGGAAAGGGAGGGGGATTCTCTCGGGAATCAC